>NC_073692.1:163153334-163453334 GCF_029784155.1 Uranotaenia lowii | reverse complement strand
CAAGTCGATCATTTCGTAAAATTTTAAAGAAAGCATTGCTTTTCAAGTTATTGTCTGGCTTTAAAAAAGTTTCAGTGATGGCAGCAATATGTATGTTTTGAGTTTTCAAAAATAAAAAGAACTCGTCTTGGTTAGCCAGCAAAGATCTAGCGTTCCAATTCATAATATTTAAACATCTATTTGGATCCATGAGGGAATCGTAAAGTCATAATAATTTTGTTAGCATAATTAAAAGAAGTTTGGAAAGCTTCAAACATTGAATTTGCTTTCAACATAAGTTGCATCATTTCCATTAAATTTTGATGCAAAAATTTTAATTTTTCCTCAGTAATCTCACCCAAATCAACAAAATTGTTAGAATCAGAAGAGGAAGGAGAAGAAAAAGTATTTGAATTTCGGGGATTTTCCCAAGCCTTCGCATGAACGTTGAGACTTGGTTTTTTCCCATTTTTATTAGTTAAACCTGAAGAGGGCAACCCATTTTCAACCACCTCTGAGAACGATAAACAACGAGTCTGGGGCGCAGAATCAGCCCAGGTAACATTAAAATCACTTCGGGTATTACCCAGCCGTGATTCCAATGTAGACCGAGGCTGAATGCGAACAGGCAGGTTGTTTGCCGGCCCGACGTGTGAAGACGAAAAAGAGGAAGGAGGAGAAGAAACTTTTCTGGAAACTTTGGGATTTTTCCTAGAAGCAATAATTTTTGCCCTGATGGGACAGTCTAGCGAATTCGAGGAATGATTACCTGCGCAATTGGCACACTTAAAAAATTCTGTTTTTGGCTTATCACCACCAAAAAGGCATTTAGACTTTTCATGATCGAATGAGCCGCAAAACATGCATCTGGCATTCATTCTACAATTTTTAGTGCCATGACAAAAAGCTTGACAACGACGACATTGCGTAATATTTTGAAGAAAATTGGTAGAAAATTTACGAAAAGGTTCGAATTTGACTCGACAATGAAACATAAGACGAGCCTTTTCAAGAATTTGCAAATTATTAACCTGATCCTTTTTAAAATGGATCAAATAAAGTTCAGGAGCAAAACCAACACTACTGATATTATTCGTGTTGGTTCTTTTCCTCATTTGAATTACTTGAATTGGAGAAAAACCTAACAAAGAATTTAATTCAGCTGTGATCTCATCCGGTGTCTGATCGCCAGTGAGACCACGAAGTACAACTTTAAATGGACGATCACTTCTAGTGTCGTACGTAAAAAATTGGTGTTTTTTATTATTCAAATAATTTAAAACCTGTTGAAAATCATTAAAAGATTCCGCCAATATACGAGCAGTTCCCCTTCGACCGATCTGAAAAGAAATCTTCACATCCTTGACGGAAGTGACGATTTCTTTTCGAAAGGCATTGAAGTCAGGAATCGTGACCGTTATTGGTGGAATCTTTTCGTTTTTAAGAGTATAAGAAGAAGAAGAAGGTTTCTTAGTACTCTTATCAGAATTAAATATGAATATTTCCTCATCACCGATGTTATGAAGGACATCGAATGAATTGGAAATTTCAACTTTTTTGGCAGATGGCCCTGGATTAGGTTCAGCAATCCGTTTTCTTCCGGCCCTTGAGCCGGCCGAAGACTTCCCCATGCTGGAAAGAAAAGAGAAAATATGAATAAAAGAAAATGAAAATAATTTTAGCACTGAAAAGTGCTGATTGAAATACAGGTAAGGAAAAAATAAATAATGTAAAATGTTCCTGCAGGTACACAGCAACGATACGATGCTCCGGCGTACGTGTTGACGGCTCAACGGTACAGATGGAAGTGACTGGATGGTCGTTTCTAATAGCCTGCTCATGGTGATGGTGAAAATAATCCCGCCAACGAAACGAATGGAAACGAAAGTCGGTTCAATAAATGGGTGCCATGACTTTTGGTTCGGGGGAATAAAACCGTTGTTGTATGGACGACCCCCTTCAGAAGGGGTCATCCGAAAATCTAAAAACATTTTTCATCATTCCTGGTCCTAATTAGCATCCATGCCAAATTTCAGCTCTCTAGCTCTTAAGGCAGCTGAGCCTATTGAAGACAAACATACAAACAAACAAACGGAAATTACTTTTTATATATATAGATAGAAGATAGATGAATGATATTTAAACTCGTTTTCGTATATCTGCACCTACAATGTGCGGCCCATGCATATTCTTTATCGTATTTAAATACATTGCATGATTTTATTACGACAAAACAATCCAAATCAAGAATATGTGTGCTAATGTACCTATATGGCCTCCAAAATTAAACGTATATACTGGTTTTGCTGCGTTATATACGATTTGTTTACTTGTATATTTGCACGTATATTTGTGTTGCAAATTTGATATACCCACCAAATGGTTGTCTGGGAATAAAGACGTGGACAACTTAAGATTAACATTTAACAACCAGTTCCGAAATGGGAATCGAACCCATGCCATCAGTGGACCAGCGACTATTGTTTTACCACGCTAACCACTCGACCACCGAGACGAACGAATTTTTGAGAAAAACATGATTATTTAAAAATCACCTCTTGAAAATTCCAAAGTAGGGCTATTTTACTATAGGTGAAAAATAAAAAAAATCACAAAAAACCGATTTGGATAGCCAATGAGTTTGTTGGTTTTTAAAAATCTTGGCAAAATATTTCATGAAGTAATTGAAAGCGCTAGCAAATAAAAAGATTCAGATTTTATTTTATCTTGAAAAGGTTATAACTTTTTTATGAAATAATTTGCGTGTTCCCAGCTCCTTAACAAAACATTAAGCTTTAGAATATGCAAAATTAAAAATAAAACAAACTTCATTTAAAGCTTATTTGAATTTTCCGAATGAATTTATATGCAATTTTTTTTTCCTATACAAATTTCCATTCAACGTTTAAACTCTTTGCGCTTATTCTGGAATCAACCAGATCATTTCAAATTTTGCACTGATGCTTGATTGGTGACCCAATGACATAAAAAAACATATGGGAGCAAAAAGTCACTTTTTAGACGTCTAATGTGGCATGCTTTCTGAGCGGACACAATGCTTTCAGCTGTTAACATCCAAGAGTGCCTGAACTCCATGATCTGCAAGCATGATCGCTCAATACTGTTCTGGCCAGATTTGGCTTCAGTTCACAACTGAAAAGACAAGATGGTTTGGTACAAGCCCAACAAAGTCCAGTTCGCACCGAATGAGGTGAATCTGCCAAATCGTCCTCAATTGACAAACATGTAAAGTTTGCAAATTCTATGGAAAGTTTTGCAAAGACTGAAAAAAGTGGTAAAAATCATCGCAATACATGATACGATTTTACTCCGTTGAAGGTTGGATTCAGATTGATTTTTTATTGTTCGATAAGTTCTTGACAAGGTTCCTACTGGAGACGCCTGAAGCACCGTTCTATGTAAAAGCCATGTACACGATCACCAATCCGTGATCGATGTACATGCGAAAGAGACAAAGACAGAAACCTCGAAAAGCTATGACTGCACACATGGTAACAGCGAGGTTCAGTAAATTTGAAATGCGACACTTTCGTTCGTCGCAGTAAATGCTGATGCTGAATTTTGTGCAGGCATTGAACTGAAGGTTCAATGCCGGTTAGTAATAAATTTCTCAGCATGTTCTCGCTGGTGTGGTCTGCTGAGGATGTAAGAATTGGAAGGCATGAAAATGACATGTGAAATCCACATGTCACACCATCCCCCTACGGGCCAAAATTGAAAGGTAAATTATTCGGATTTGCTTCAAGTGCCTCTCACAATTTTTAATGATTCTATATAATATGTTGATTTCGGTTCATGATTGCAAAATAGGTATTATTTAATTATAATGTTATATTTCTGTATCACGTTTAATTTTAATTGTATGTTTCTGTATCCTGCACCCCTTCCCCCTTAATGGAAAAGGAGGCGGTTTAGCTGCCTATTTGATTAGTCTTGATATGTGTACTTCCTGCTCTCTATTATCTGCATTTATTATTGTTACGTTTGGCGTATTTTTTTTTGTAATCAAGAAAGGTCCGTTGTCTACCTAACGGGGTCTAACTTGTGTCTATTTTCTCTTTTTAAATACACTGTATCGCCTATTTTTATATCTGTTATATTAATGTTATTATTGACTGCATTTGTTCTTTTGATTTTTTCTTTGTTGAGAGTTTGCATGACATTGTTGTGAGTAACTTGTAATCTATATTTTAGTTCTTTTTGATACGAGTCGAAGTTATATAAGGGATCAACGTTATTGTTACAAAATTCAAAAGTATTACATGTTTTTCCAAAAATTAATTCGAATGGCGTGAAATCGTGTTGTATGTTAGGCGTTGTATTGTAAACAAAGCAATAAAAGGGAAGCCACTCATCCCAATCATTCGTGCGTTGGTTTGAAAATATCCTTAAGTATTCGTTCAAGCATTTATGGTTGTGTTCTAACGCACCGATTGTTTGAGGGTGGTAAGCTGTTGAGCAAGTGTGGTTTAATTGTAGCAAATTGCATATTTCGTCAAACACTCCTTTGTATTCGGTTCCTTGATCTGTTTTGATACATCTCATGGGACCGTATATAAGGATGCATTTTTCTACAACTGCTTTAGCTATTGTAACGGCTGATTTGTCCGGAATGGGTATTGCAATTACATACTTGGAAAGATCGCATTGCAATGTCACTGCATAGCGGTTTCCTTTTTCAGTGAGAGCAAACGGACCGATGGTGTCAATGGACACTACATCGAAGGTTTTGTTAGGTGTGGTAGTAACGATTGCTGGCGTTTTTGCTGTAATCGCATGTTTATTTATTTTACAAAGTTCACATACCTTGACGTAGTCTGAAACAGTTTGTTTCATATTTGGCCAAGAGTATAGGGACTTTAATTTTTTGTATAATCTATTTATACCTGGATGACCTCCCGTCGGAGAGTCATGGTATTGTTTTAATATGTTTTTAATTTCTTCCGATGTTTTTATTTCAACAGGTTTCTCGTAAATTAATATGGTAGCGTTCCTAAGAACTGCATTACCGAAACTTTTAAATGAATTTAAATCAACATGTGTGAATATAATGTCGTTTGTTTGTATTGCTAGCTTTCTTGGATATGTTGCTTTCGTATTTGAATTATCGGCAGGCCTGCCATCGATTATTTTTAAAACTTTTTCTAATTCTATTCTAAAGTTTTCGGGATTTTCTATTGCTAGAGCTAACGTTGGAGTTAGTCTCTTCCGGAATTTTTTATCGTATATTATCATATTTATCGATGTTTTATCATTATTATATGAAAATGTTAATTTTGGCAAGTCGAATGCTTCTAAACTACTGACAGCTTCGTACACGTGAAGTTGATCAGGCTTCTGTGTCTGGCTGGTAGTTGTTGTAGCAGCATTTTTCTTTGCCATAGATCTAGTTACTAAATACATGTTTTTTAGTGTGTCTGACGTTATTTGAATTCTAGATAACGCATCAGATAACACATTTGAACTACCTTTAATGTATTCTACCTTAAAATCGTATTCCTCCAAATCCCATCTCATACGTGTGAGTTTGGATGAGGGGTTTTTAAGTGAAAATAAATATATTAGTGGTCTATGGTCAGTACGTATAACGAATTTCCGGCCATAGATATATGGTCTAAAATACTCGATGGCCCAATGTATGGCGGTCAGTTCCTGTTCGATTGTTGATTTGTGTGATTCACCTTTTGTAAAAGCCTTGCTGGCAAATGCAATTGGTAATTCAAAATCTCCAAAACGTTGAGCCAGTACTGCTCCGCAAGCTACTTTGGACGCATCTGTAGTGATAATAAAATCTTTTGTGTAATCGGGGAACTGTAAAATATTTGGTGATAATAATTTCATCTTAAGAGTGTCGAATGATTTCTGACACTCCTCGTTCCATTTGAATATTGAATCCTTGCGTAATAATTTGTTTAGAGGGTTGGCTATATCTGAAAAATTTTTGATGAAGCGACGATAGTAATTACAAAAAGCAACAAATCGCCGAACTTCATCTGAATTCTTCGGTACTGGGTAGTTTCGAATAGTATCATATTTACTTTTGTCGGGTTGTATGCCATCTCTCGAAATATGGTGTCCTAAATAAGTCACCTCATTCTTGAAGAAATGGCATTTAAATGGATTTAATTTAAGTTTGAATTTTCTTAAGTGCTGAAACACTTCGCGTAAATTTGCTATATGGTGATTAATTGAGCATCCTACTACGATAATATCATCTATGTAGAGGAATGCACAGTTTGGAGGTAGACCGCTTAACGCGATGGACATCATGCGTTGAAAGGAGTTAGGGCTTATGTTTAGACCGAATGGAAGCCTATTAAATTCAAAATGGCCTTTATCAGAGGAGAAGGCTGTGTATTTTTTGGAATTTTTGTCTAATGGGATTTGATGAAATCCAGACATTAGGTCGAGTGTAGAAAAGTATCTTGCACGACCCAATTGATCCAAAATTTCATCTATCCGCGGGAGTGGAAATTTATCTGGGGTTATTTTTTTGTTCAGTTGACGGTAATCAATTACAAGACGCCATTTTTTACTTCCATTTGAATTTGATTTCTTTGGAACAAGTAAAATAGGCGAGTTGTAAGGTGAGGTTGAATTTTGAATTATCCCTTCATTAAGCATGGTCTGTATTTGTTCATTAATTTCATTTTTTTGAGATTCTGGCAATCTATAGTTTTTAATATATGTCGGTTTTTGGTCATTGAGAGCTATACTTTGCTCGTAAAAATTGTTTTCCGTAAGCAAATCACCTTGAAGCGAAAATATGTCATTAAATTCAATGCAAAGGTTTTCAAGTTTATCTCTGATATGAGGATCACTGTTTTCAAGTTTCAGTTCATTTTTCAGTTTCTGAGCTCGTTCGCTAATATTTTCTTTGTTTGTGTTGTTTGAAATAGCACAAAAGTAAAAATTTGATAGGGGTTCATGTTTGGGATAGAAGTTTGCCGGTAATAAAACTTCCTTAGTTGTAGTATTAATAATTTTAACATTACAATTGCCTTTATTTACCAGAGTATTAGCGCAAAATACTCCTGGGAATATTTCTTCTGAAAAAATTACACTGTCTTCCTGAATGTTAATGTTTTCAAGTTGTTTGATTATCTCACACCTAGCTGGTATAAGATTTGAGTTGACTTGCTTGTTTACTATTGGAATTGTAAATGTTTCAAAATTGTTTGTCAGTTTGAGAAGCCAAGAATCATAATCTATATTGCATTTATGGTTTACTAGAAAATCTCTCCCTAAGATTCCATCAGTAGGAATCGGGAAATCATTTCTTACTATGTGAAACATCTGAGGTATTTTAATATCATTTAATATGATATTTGTTTGCGTAGTACCCATTGTACTTACGTTTCCATGGCCAATTCCAGCTATGTCACATTTTTGGCTTGGATAATAAATCTGAGTTTTTCTTAATAATCCACATTTGACAACTGATATATCAGATCCGCAATCAACAATAAATGATAATTGCACATCGGACATATCAACCATCAGTTGGACGTAATTGGTGGCAGACACATTTATTGTATATGCTGCCCCAGCTGTACCCCTAAAGGGTGGATATTTCCATTTGTTGACTGTAGAATATGTTGTTGCTGTGGCATTTGAATGTGTGGATGCAACGGCATTTGAATTGCCTGGTGCGCTGGCGGCTGATATTGTGCACCGCCTTGGTGTGCTAAAAACATATTCGGTGGATACCGTCCACGCTGAGTCCAATTGCCTCTTTGATTCGAGAAATTACCTCGATGAGACCAATGACCCCTCTGGTTTGAAAAATTTCCACGATTATGGGGCGAGTTTTGGTACCTAACGTGTCGATCATGTTGGTAAAAGTTTGAATAATTACCACGTCCTCTGTGGTTTGTTCCACGCCCTCTTGGGTGGCTTACTCGACCTGTTAAAATTTGAGCATTTGTAGCAGGTGAATTGTTGTTACTGGTGATTTCATTATTTTCCATCACCTTTTGAATTGCGTCATTAATTTTGTTGAAGGTCCCAGCCTTCAAAATAAGTTTTGTGTCGGTATTCTTGCTACCGCTTATTAGAGCCTCGACTCCTTTTTTGGTTGCCATCGTGTTGGCTCTGTTTGCTGGGATTTCTTCCCTTACATAGCATGATTTAAGTTGTGTTGTTAAAGTTTCAACTTCGTTACAAAAAGTTTGAATTGAATCTTTTTGTCTGGTTGCTTTTAGCTTGGCCAGAACATTGTCCGAAGTAATTTTTGACTCGCAGTGTTGTTTTACTGCGTCTATGATGCCTTGTAAATCATCGGCTCCTGCAATTACTTGCCGGGCTACGCCTGTTAGCCGTGATTTTATGAGCTTCACTACGGTAACTTGAGCTGTTTGTATTTGTGCGGCCGTGGCTGCAGCAAAATCACTTTGTACCGTGTCATTGAATAAATTTACGGAGTCAATGAAAGCATCCAAATGCTGTGGTGCGCCATCATACATTTGAATCAGCGTCGTACCCAATTTTACGTCTACCTTTGGGTTTGCCATGTTTCTTTTATGTAACTG
Source organism: Uranotaenia lowii (assembly GCF_029784155.1). NCBI lineage: Eukaryota > Metazoa > Arthropoda > Insecta > Diptera > Culicidae > Uranotaenia > Uranotaenia lowii. The sequence continues at coordinate 163,444,803 of NC_073692.1, read as the reverse complement.
TAAAAATGATAACGACACTTTTGCTAAGGTCTTAAATGAAATCAGATGATTTCGATCAAGCTTTGAATCTATTAAAGTTTTTATTTCGCCGTACAGTAACCTTGCCGACTTTATAAAAAAAATCTGTTTGGTTCCCCCAAAGAGATCTATTAAATCTAATATTTCGTTGTAATAGATTCTACTTTGGTTTAGTTTGTTCAATAACGTTGCTCTCCTGTATCTTCGATTAGGATTTTTCTTAAGGTTAACTAAGATTTTCGACAAATCTGCCAGTAGTGAATCTACTTGGTCCATAAATTAATATTATTATTTAATTCTGTTTTCTGCTGTCATTTTTGTTACACTATTATGATTTTTTCTTACTTACAGTTTTCTATAACATTGTCCTACCTCACGTTTGTCGGTTTTGTTGTTGGTTTTGTTGTTAGCCGCTGGCATACTAACTGCGCTTTTGCTCTACTCAGGTTTCCGGTTACTGTGGTGGCTGTCGGTGGGGACGCTCCATGTTGCCGGTTATCCCTTTGTTGGGGCCGCTCCGAGTTGCCGGTTGACCCTTCGGTGGGGACGCTCCTAGTTGCCGGTTATCCCTTTGTTGGGGCCGCTCCAAGTTGCCGGTTGACCCTTCGGTGGGGACGCTCCTAGTTGCCGGTTATCCCTTTGGTGGAGCGTTACTAGCTCTGTCACTCGTGTACACTTTACTCTTTTGATATTTCAGCTACTGCCACACTGTTCATTTTAGCACTGTTTTTTTTTTTTTTTTTTTTGTTTGTCCCTTTTTTTTTCTGGACTTTGCCTTTCTTGTTAGACTTTGTCTAGATCTGCCATTGCTTTTACACTTAGGATCGTTTTTTTCTGCACTCTTTTGTGCCAAATTTTGTAAATTACAAACACTAGCTGGATTGTAACTAGCACTAAGATGATGTTCAGTTTGAGCGCATGATCTTCGTGAAAATCGCTATGGGTTTCCTGATTGTTTATAATGGTGAGATCTTTATCTCCCGACACTGATGCACTAGGTTTTGATGCACCTGTTCCCATTATTAGTCGCTGTTCGCACACTGATGCACACTTTACACTAGATCACAAATTTCTAACACCTGGACTTGGTTTTTTTTTTTGACACTTGGCTCTTGTCACGGTATTGCCATGATACGATTTTACTCCGTTGAAGGTTGGATTCAGATTGATTTTTTATTGTTCGATAAGTTCTTGACAAGGTTCCTACTGGAGACGCCTGAAGCACCGTTCTATGTAAAAGCCATGTACACGATCACCAATCCGTGATCGATGTACATGCGAAAGAGACAAAGACAGAAACCTCGAAAAGCTATGACTGCACACATGGTAACAGCGAGGTTCAGTAAATTTGAAATGCGACACTTTCGTTCGTCGCAGTAAATGCTGATGCTGAATTTTGTGCAGGCATTGAACTGAAGGTTCAATGCCGGTTAGTAATAAATTTCTCAGCATGTTCTCGCTGGTGTGGTCTGCTGAGGATGTAAGAATTGGAAGGCATGAAAATGACATGTGAAATCCACATGTCACATACATCGTCTGTGCTGAAGCTAAAATTTCAATCAAAAATTCGATCACTGGCCTACGATTGACTATAGAATTAAATTTTTTGCACTGTAAAAGTAAACTAAAGAGGACATAAAAGTGGAAAAAAATAAATTACTCCCAAATTATGTTCCTACTGGTACTTTTAAATCGTGATTAGACATAATGAGACACCCTATACCACTGCATAGTAGTAATTTTGTGTGCGATGGTGATAATGCTTCTAAATAAATTCTACCCTCACATTTTAAACACCATTCATTTCTTCTGACTTTCTATTCGTCTATAAAAATTTTCATAATTTTAGTATGTTTTTACTAAAGAGAACATCATTTTTCGCCGATAAGACCGATAATTTATGTTACAATCATATAAAACTTCGAATTTATAGGATTCAATTAATGTGACTGATGTGTTTCCAAAAAACACCTCTTTAATATGAAGCAGGGTGAATTTTTTCATCATTTTCAAAAAGGAAATCTTAACAACATGCATGGGAAAAATTTCACCAACCAAGGATCGAGGATACTCACTTGCTCCAGCACACTTCACCGGACAGATGATTTATTTCCTTCAATAATGCAGCCAGTAATGATGATTTACCACTTCCACTCCGGCCGACGATAATCGTTAGTTTCCCTGGTCGGTTCAGTTGATGCCATGCCATGATGCGGGCGACGAACAGCCATGTGCCAAGCAAGGATTGGATCAGGTCCAGCGTCAACGAAGACATAAAAAAAATCCATGAACCATGACGGATGTGTTCCACGATCCAGATGTTGATGATGATGGGCGCGTATGGGTTAAAGTGAAACAGATAAGAAAGGACACGATTATTTGATGGCTTTTTTGGTATATGTTATTCGTCGTTGGAACTATTGTAACACGTGTGGTCATTAGTGCAGTCAGGAAATCAAATAGTTTAGGCACCGGAAGTGTTTTCCAAATAATTTGAATAAGAATACGAACTCTTAATGCTTCTCATTTTTTAAAATGCAAAATAAGGTTCGATATAAGCAAGAAGCTACTTTTTGTCAATATGAATAAATGTAATGAGTTTACATCAAGTTCTCTTCAAAAATCATTAAACTATCCGAAAAATACAATTTAAAACATCAGTGTTCAAACTTACAAATAATTCATATGGTTTTCTTTGATTGACATTTTTCGGTGATATATTTATGTATGTAAATCCACTAAGTATATCAATCACAGAATACCGTAGAAAAGTGCGGTGATCATAATCATCTTATTTCTTCCAAATTCAAATAAAGTTCATCCCCAACGACGGATTGCAACAAATTCGAAAACATTACTCATCCTGGGGATCGTAAATAAAACATTAGCATAAGGAAAATAATCTTCGCAGGAAACTAGCTAATATCGACGGCTAATTTATAAACTTCCACAACTCACCTTCAGGAATATCGAGTCTATCAATTTTCAGAACCATCCCATTGATGGCAGAAGCAGCAGCAGCAGCCTCGGTTGAAGCAGATTGTTTGCTAGGAGCTTCGCAATCACTGGCGCCGTTAGTAGTTGTGAAAGTGCTGACGCCATTTGCACCCCATTGAAAGCGTCCATCTCGAATGGAAACTACGGTCGGAGCTTCTTCTTCATCTTCTTGGCAACCGGCAGCAGTAGCAGTATCACCATCATCAGCAATATCTTCACCTTGGCAGCATCCGGACGACGGTCCCTTGACCGGGGATCCATTTTTCATTGCCATTTCGCCGAATCTTGACTCATTAGCACCAGCCACTTGTGCCAGATCGTATGATTTCGTATGGCGCCCATCATCGCCGTGGCCATTGGAGTTCTTCTGCTGGGTGATGGTTGTTGTCAATTGAGTGGGAGGGCCTCCATCAACTGTAAAAAAATGGAAGAGCAAGCAGTGAGGTGGGTTGATTTCGAGAAAGCTAATTATGTTACAATAACTCGGACGGAACTCTCAAGGAAATTTATCGTTACGGTTCCGCAGAAATCGCAGATTGGTAAGTAATGCTTTGGAGCTACCTCAGTTAATTTGCGAAGTGTCATTTAGCGGAAACCAGCAAAGGGCTGTGATGATTTCTTTAGGTGTCCATTCGATTTGTGATAGTGATGGTTGTCCCTTCCAAATCGTTAGGTGTCAAAGAAATGATGTTCTCAGAACTAGGAAACATGATTTTCTGGGCTCTTCAATTTAATAGGTCTAAAGGTTTTTTTATCATTAGTGTTAAATATATAAATTTGAATTCACTTGTTAACGCTCTAGCGAGACCCGTGCGAAGGACCTGCCATGGATGGGGAGGGAAGTGGGGTGGTTTGATGCTGGTTTAAAAATTCAAATTCCGCTAGAAATAATAAAAATCCCAAAAATGCACAATAAATATGAAAGTACGTCTCGGTGGTCGAGTGGTTAGCGTGGAAAGACGGTAATCGCTGGTCCACTAAAGGCATGGGTTCGATTGGGTGTTAAATGTTAATCTTAAGTTGTCTACGTCATTTGTTCAGTCTGTAAAGCCTAAATCAGCTAAGACGGTGTTTGTCTTTATTTATAAAATTGATTTTTGAAACAACGTTTCTGTTTATGACCACAAAGCAAAAAAAAAATTGTAACATAGGCCGATGTAATTTCAGTTGATGTGAGCCAACCAACATTTTATTCATGTTTTTTTTATGTAATAGTACACAACTTACGGCTTCAATGAATTTACATTTAAAAAAAAAAACATAAAATATGACATATGTTGTGTGCATTTTATTACATCCAATTGATGTAAGTAATCTGAACAGGTCGTCCTGTGTAATATAACATCATCCGTTGTAATATTAAAACACGATAGCCTGCGTTGTAATATTTATTTGATTTGTTATCCTCCGCGCTTCAAAACAAGAAGGAAGGACTTGGCTGCCCAGAAGGATTTGTTTGTTTGCGAAGTTACCTAAAAATTCTCAGAATCCCTGAGCAAATCCTCAACTTAAAGGTTTATTTTGATCTTTTTTTATTTTTAGGGAACTAACCGGAAATCAATGGAAAGGGAAAGGAAATAAAATTATTCCATTTGATTTCCTTTGGAATAGAATTTGTCCTGACCGGAAGGTAAGTTACATTTATTGTTTCTTTGAAAAAATGTTTTCAAAAAACAGTTCAAAGTAACTTTTTTTACCAAATTTCCCGGTTATTTAACAAAATTTTAGACTTTTTTCGATTCATATAAAATTCTGTTTTTTTTCCACAGATTAACGATTCACTGGATTCACTGGATTCATTGAACTCAATATTCCCTAATTCAACCAACACGAAGTAGATGTTTGAATCGGATAGCAGGAATCCCGGATTCTTGTCAATCTACAAAGATGGGAAATCGAACTCTCAAAAAAATAAGGAAAGATAAATACGAGTTACATTTATTCCTTTACCAAGATGCTTTTGGAACAGTTAATCCCTTAGGAGATGAAAAAAAGCATAAAAATTCGGTGTTTCCTACAGAATAGGAAAGGAACCTCCAGCATTCCGAAGTTGAACCGAAAACATTCTTCTATTGTAAGGATTTGTAAATAGATTTATCACATTTTTATAGAATAAGTTGGATGTAAAGAAATAGTAATAATAAATGTAAATATATAAAGCAAGTTTAAAAACTTTAACCAGTAAATCAACATTGAAGCTTCTTTATCGAGTTCTCGTTTAAATTGTATGAAATTTTGATGCCCCAAAATTTTATTTTGCTTAAGAAGATGCGTTTCAATCATAATTATTATCACTTTAAAAACTAAAAATTAAAAAAAAATATTTTATTCATTATAGAATTTGAAATTGTCAATTTGTTCACTTGCGGTTCGAAATTTTAAGTAAATTTACATGATAAAATCTTGTCCAAATGATAAATTGCTTTAAATTATCTCTTATAGCAAAAAAAAAACAAATAAACAAAGCTGTATTCTATAAGATCTCAATAAAATATCATCCATCTTAAACCACAAAAATTTCATCAAATTAGTTAATCAAAGTTTATGAAAAAAATACATATTTAATTTTTTTTTTAAATTATAACATACTTAAATATTAGAAAATGTTCACACTCAAAATCTAATTTTTTGAATCAGAACTAAAAAACAAATTCAGCATCATGGTTCAGAACTGAAAAGAAGTATTTCGAAATGAAGCCACATTCTTAATGTTTGACGTTCCTTACATGATACATACATTTAGTTTAATTTTTTACATCCGTTTTACGAGGGGAAAGGTAGAATCTCAATAGAAAAACAGATATTGCTCTTTTCATCGCAGTTTTCGTGCAGATGGGCAGTTTAGGATGTTTACTATCGCATTAATCATTGGAATTAGTAAATTTCCCTCGTCAAGACTGTTTTTATAGCCATCTAAAAAATGCTAGCAAATTATACTTTTCAAAAATGGTCGGGTAAAACGGACACTGTTCAGAAAAGGTACATTTTGCCGCAAAAATATCTTTAAATGTAGATATTTTTGTGAGTTAAGTATAAGAAAGCTTTTTTAAACCAATATGGAACCAACTGGTCCGAGTCCAGAAGCGAAACAGTGTGGTTTCGGAAATTCGTATTTTATAGGCTGTATCTTCACCGGAGATCCTGTTTTTACGGTTTTTATGCCTGTTTGAGATGTTGAGTGCTTTTCGACCGGCAATTGCTCTTGTCAAGGTCTTCTGAAGGCATATGCAGGATCAAACCGAAGAAAAATTTAAAATACCTGGAGAAACTTATGTGTCTGTTTTACCTGACCTTGAGGTGTCCGTCTTACCCGCCTTAGCAACTTTTTTTTCTAAACGATTGATGTTTAAGCCCTTTGACCGAAACTCGCTGATTTTCCTACATATGAATAAAAAAAAGCCCAATCAACACTCTTCCTTTGAAAACGGTTGACATTTTCGAAAATTTTGCGAGTTATGAATTATATTATGAGCAGTGTTGGTAAATTTCGCCCGTCACGCTTAACCCGACTAATTTTTTTTCATCAAACGACTGGCACTGTTCTCAATTGATGGAGCCTCACTACTCGCATGACGACTAAAGCACGACAACAATCAACATTTCTCCATCATCGACTGGCGAAGCTCCTACACATGGTCAAAATTTCTCCTGAGAGTGACTGGCAAATCTCTTCACACTTCGACTGGCTGCTGACGGCAGGTACAACAAATTGAACGACTTGCTGGCAGAGAGCAACAATAGCAATAAAAAACTGAAAACGAGCTTGCTGGCAGGAGCAACAATAATAATAAATGCTTTTCTTGTTCGTCTTCGGTCGTCTTCGGCTTGCTGGCAGGAGTAACAATAATAATAAATGCGTTTCTTTTTCGTCTTCAGTTCGGTCTACGACTCGTTTGAATGCGATTGGTGAATGCTTGACTATGATTTTTTTTTAGCTTCATACGACTGGGGGTTGAATGACTGGCAAACGAAGTGACTGGTCGTTAAGGAACAGTCAATTGAGTTTGACGGACCAAGAGACTCAACAGTCACAGTCATTTGACTAATGACGATGAATAATGCCAACCCTGATTATGAGGAGAGAAAATTACATCAAATTATGGATTCTCAAAGTTTTTATTTATTTTGTTTACTATTATGGGACCTTGCTTACTATAAATAAACAAAGGGTCTCGAAAGTGTTGATACACTCAGTCGAACATATTCCCATCATTAGATTAGTGCCGAACATTGTATTTCTCGAAATATTGAAAGTGTCCGTTTTACCCGACTTTCCCCTACTAGATAATACAAAAAAAAGATGAAATATTAGGTCATATTAGGTCGCCTTTGCAACTCAAGTTATGTGCACGTTTTCGATGTAATATCGCAACTTTTTTTTTGCTGTGCATCACACAAACTCGTAAAAAAAATTGCTGTTTAGATTCAAAATTAATCAGAATCAAAATTGCAAATGAATGGCATTTCTGGTAGATCAATAATAAACTATTTGAAATCAAACTCTGAATCAGAAATTTTCTAGATAATTAATTTTAGGTAATATAGTTTACCAACTTGAAAAAATTTTTAAGAAACACCATAGAACGAAAACAAATTAAAATTTTGGAATCTACTCTAATATAAACTATTGATATTAAGAGAATTGGTTCAAAACACATAGAAGATTATCGAATTAAATATTTTAAAAAGAAGAACATTATTTAATTTTGTTTCAAGAGTGCCAGTAATCAAAGATAAAATTGTTTTCAAATTTTTCTAGTTAAAAGTTCCAGTTCCAGGCTGAAAAAATCAATTTTTAAAGTTCACAACAATAACTTTCAATATTTCTAATTCAACATGTTCAATTCAACATTGAAAGCTTATTCAGACTCAGGGAATCAAATCGAGCAGATCTGATAATGATAACTGGTTTATCGCTTGTTGAACACTTAGCGATACATATGAAAACGTGATGACTTCTCATCCTTTTCCAATGACGATCAAGATAACTCATCCGAAATTATTTTCTATCAGTCAGTTCAGGTTCTGAGAACATTCTCCGAAAAAACTGGAAGCGATCAAGAGAACAAATGCACGAAAGTGCTTTTTTTAGCCATTTGCGTCCATTCTGACTCTCCGCGCTCTAACTTCATGTAAAATAGTGAGAAATTTTCTCTCGTGCGGAAGCGAGAACTTATCCTGAATGTTACTAGAGACAATAAGTTTGAATCGGAATGCACAACTTATCGAGAGCAAAATTCAAGTTGATAAGCGCTAGTATAGGGTTCTTGCGAATGAAAATCTCTCTCACCGGTGTTTCGATCGGCAAATTCTATCGGAGGATAACGAATTTTGGATTCTCTTGTTTGATAAAGTTAAGGTTTGTAAATTTAGTCTCTTGAATAATCAATAAGAAACTTACATAAATGAAAATAAGGAATCCCAAGCGCTGTTTTAATAGTTTGAAATTTCAAGCTCTGAATTCTTCGTCATTTTCAATTGAAATATTGGGTCTTGTGAAATAAGTATTCAAGATTGCCGAGTTTTAACCGTACTGGTTCGGATTTTCAAAGAAAACATTGAGAATTACACGGTCTGGTTCGGTTGACTAGACTTCGAAGAAAAACCCAGATTCTGCCCGGATTTTTCATAAATTTGGCTAAATCCATACCTAATACTCAAGTATAGTTGACGAAATTTATGATTTTTGCATCAAATAACAGTTATTTCTTTTAAATTGTTTCAACGAAATAAATTTGCATACATTTTTTGAAATTGAAAAATAGGGTTTGAATGCTGAAATTGTTTTAATGGTTTTTTTTTCATCGTATCTTTCGATTTTAATTGAAAATATCTGGAAATTGCCTAATAACTTATTCATAAAAAATTAATGATAAATCACGGAAATCTAATTTTGAATGCTTTTGTTTTGATGATTTGATTGGTAATTTTTAAGTCCTGAACTCGCTTTTTCTGTTGAGTATTGTGAGTAGCAAACACCTGTCACAAGGTTACCAGCTAGTTGATGTTTTAAATTAGTATCTGATGACTGAATTTCGAAAATAAAATTGTTGATTTCAAATTCTGAATAGGATTAGCTACACTTCTTAACACTAGAAAGACCGCAACAGTCAAAATTACTAGTTGGACACTTTATTTGTTGAATATCTTTTAAATGCTGCGCTTTAAAAACTCGCAAAAAATACGACTTTTTATGAATTTTGAATCTCTACAAAACTGTGTATGTTTTATTTCACTAGCTCTATTAATAAACGAGAAAAATTTCGCCACAGACACTTGGACCGTGACCAGTCAAAACGACTGGTAAAATTCACAACCCTATAATTCAAACAAGATTTAAAAAATTCGCTTTCTTTTGGTTTCATTTGCCATCTACATTCAAGACAATGAGCTCTAGTAGATTAATGGTGGGCAGAAATGTGTCATTCGTTATGAAATTATTGATTTTCGATGCGAAGTGATGAAGATGTGTAGAAAAAGTTCTCGGATTGACCACTGTGGTGCTTCAAGCACTTGACTCCCATTTTTTTAGGTCTGTTTTGTTGCTCAACTATAATCTATAATATATTGCTCAACATACATACATACATACAACTATAATCAAACTTTTTTGTCAAATGTTTGTGGTAAATATGTTTTGTACTAAACTAGTATGAGTAAAATAACTATGAATTGTGTGGTACTCATTTATTGTAATTTGAAGACATAAGCTATGAAACTGAACAATTTAAATGATATTACACGAGTGCACGGAATATTTTTTATATGTTGGCTATCCACCATGGGTGCACGGATTCACCACAGTTTCTGCCTAAGTATGTGTTCACAAGCATTCTTAGGTTATTAGGTTCGACAAATTTCCAATGCAAGTTTACTGACAGGTATTCCGGTACTCGTGTATGTGTGGAGTACATATGGGATGAATGAATGTGTAAGTGAGTACGATTGCAGATTACCTCACCACTCACCAGCCAGCCAAGTCGAGCAGCTTGAGTGCCGCTGTAAGTGAGTGAGGCAGTCAGGATGCGGCAGTCTAGCGATACGGTTTGTAGGCGGCATTACTCGATGGGTGGTTTCCCGTGGATTATAATGCCACACATTTGGCGACCGACAGGTGGTTCTAGTTTTAGGAAATAGCGAACCTAGTAGGGAAACCACCCATCCAAAAGATTTGGCTGAAAAATGTGAACGTGAAAAAAACAGGGCCTTAGAATTTGAAAGGAATCGAAAAGTGTCAAGTGTTGCCAAATAGGCAGATAAGAATGATAGAACATGAGAGTGAAAATTAAGTGAAAATTTGCAAATTGGCACAAAATGGTGAGATTCACAGGGGAACTTAATTTTGAATAATAATCAGTTCAGTGTGAAAATTATGTGAGTTATGAAAGTTTACGCAGATGGAAAAATTTGAAAGCGTTATGGAAAATGCGTGTTGGGAGGACCGCATGGAAAATTTAAAAGCGCGTCGGGAGGACAGCTTGAAATCGAGTGTGTTGGGAGGACCGCTCTAGAGAATGATGGAATTGCTAACTGTTTATGAAAGTGTGTTGGGAGGACCACTTACTCTGAGCATGAAATAACAGCGAGTCGGGAGGACAGCTAGCATGTGAGTGTGTTGGGAGGACCACTCTTCTTGACAAGATAATTGCTTGTACTATATTAACAAAAAGTGTGTTGAGAGGACCACTTATTTTAAGAAAGAGAAATAGCGAGTCGGGAGGACAGCTAAAAATTCGGATGTGATGAGGGGACCATTCTAGAGAACGGTGAAATTGCTTTTAGTTTAGAAAAGTGTGTTGGGAGGACCACTTACTCTAAGCACAAAATTAAAGCGAGTAGGGAGACAGCTTAAATATGAGTGTGTTGGAAGGAACACTTTTCTCGGAAGGGAAAATAGTTTATTGTAAACGAAAGTGTGTTGAAAAGACCACTTACTCTAAGCATGAATGAAATTCTTGTCAAGAATTGCTTTAAAAAAATGAGTATGCTGAGAGAACCAGTTTTATCATGGAGCTTTGAGGATACATTTTACTGAAGAATCTGTTCGTAAAAAAAGTGTGATAGAGCAACCCGGGGGTGATAGAGTCGGGAAGATATTGTAAATAAGAGTGTTGGAATGGAAGCATACTGAGAACATAAAAGGCGATTTTGATAGCATTATGACGAATGTGTGAAGAGTGACTCTGTCAGATTAAAAAGAGATGATAAATGTTCTGCCTGAAAAACAAATTGTTTGTCAAGAATGAAAACATCTCCAAATGAATTAAAAGAGAAGTATGTTCTCAACACCACTGACTTGAATAACAAAAAGCCAGTTGAAAAAATATCATTGTTTACATAAGGAGTAAGGAAGATTTCGAGCGAACTATGTTTTTGTATGGAGGAATCTAATAGAATCTTGAAAAATATTAGTTGGTTCAAGTTTTAAGGATAAGAAGTATCCTTATCATTATCAGTAACGATAAGTAATATCCTTATCAAAAATATATAGATCTCGTGTTATGTTGTAAAGAAGGATACACTTAATTAAAAAGAATGGTGTTTCATAAACAGGCTATGTATAAAAAAGCAGGTGCTTTCAAATAGGAAACAATCTGAAAAATTATGCTTATCTATATGTTAATGTAGAAACTGAATGAGATTTTCGATATTCAAACACCACTACGAAAACATAAACGATAGATGGGAAATGGGCGCGCAAAAAAAAAACAACTGCTATGATAAACCTGAATTATGATATGATTTTAGCAAACGAGCAATGAAATTAGGTTTGGCATCACTGTAGAGCTTGCCTCTATACTCGATAAGCATTAGATGTTACGGGAATGTATTCGTGTCTGCGGAAAATGGAGAGTTGCGTTTATTGTTGTAGTGTGTGTATTGTGAGTTATTCATAGATTGAGCGTGAGTGCGGGTAACATGACAACAGCGGAAAGCAAACTTGGAAAAAGTAACGGTCATTCCCTGGTGGAAAAAAAAAGAAATTTAGCGGTCACCACACCACCACGGACGCATGGTCTCTTGTTTCGGAGTAGTTATGGTTGGTCATCCAGAAAGCTGAACAAGGATGATAATATATGTAATAATTCGCTTTCTTTCTATCCTAAAACGTATAATTGGGCTTGGAACTGCTAAAAAAAAAGAATAAAGCACAGATTTTTATAAGGATGACATCTAATCGGAGTGAAACTAGAGTGAAGGCTATTGTTTTCTCTATTTAACACACAAGAAATTGTATACCGGGATTGCGAGCGCGCCCATCGCCTATTGTAAATCGAAAAGAATCTATTTGAATGAAATCGGGATTTGACTCCACTGGATTAGCTGACGCCATTTTAGGCGAATTTTGAAATTCACAGAATGGAAAATTCCGAGTTGAAAGAATTTAAAGTGACAGGAGAAATCACGGGCGGCTTAATGCAAACGATTGAACTGATGATGAGAAACCCTTAAACAAAAAGTGATAGTTTGATTTCGATTTCTGCTGGTTTAGAATCTATTCCTAGAATTGTTATATTGAGTTCGAAAGTAAAACGAGTTTCCCGATAGCACTCCATTTTCTAGCTTCATTCAACTTATGTCAGTAGATTGAATAAAAATAGGTTTACAGACAAATAGACTAGGGGAGGAGCGGGCTATATGCGCCTATTAAGCAGAACACTGATTTAATCAAATATCACATCGAATATGTGTACAAAAACTATATACACGTGTGCAGGCATCTGTTTTCTATACATTGGAGTAATTTTTATGTTAAAATTTTCTTCTGTTTCCAAGAAAATGATTTTATTATAAGTGTTGTCTAAAATGCCGAATCTCAAACCGTGCGGGCTAAATGCGCCTATTTATGTTTTGAACAAAATTTCTGTTTTTTTGGACATATTTCCGTATAATTTCATTGAAACTGCCAGAAAGTAATAATTTTGGTACGACAAAGCTGATGTTTTATAAAAATCTATGCATATTAAATTTTATGGAGTAAAACAAAAGTTTGGGTTGCCATACTATGGAGGCAGTTCATCCATGAGAAAACTTTATCAAATCTGTTTTTAGATCTTCAATTCTCTCTTAAGATGTTATTCAGAGCTGAGATATGAAGGTTCAATGATAAAAATCATTTATTTATTCTATTTAACCTGTTATTTTAGGATGGAGGCATTTTACAAATATGATGGGGGCATACAAAAATACTCTATTATTCCACTATATCATAAGTATTACACCTTAAAAAAAGCTGAAATATGTTTAATTTCTTAAGTTCATATGAGTAAGAAACAGAAACCATCCTAGTTTTTGTTTTAAGCTTCTTTACGTATAATTTTTAAAAGTCGAAATATTACATCAAAATGTATCAAAACCTTGAATGATTTTTTTAATTTTTTTGAGTTTATAAATTCATAAAATTCTTTCTTGCCTTATATTCTAAGCGTATCACCCTTAAAATGCATTGGTCAGATAAGCTGTCTAGTCAGCCATTTTATGTCAGCCGTAGGGTCATTTAACCCGATAGGCTCATTTAGGAAACCTTTCCCCTATCATTGTCTTTCGTTTTTTTCCCGAGAGGAAGGAGGATGTGTGGAGTACATATGGGATGAATGAATGTGTAAGTGAGTACGATTGCAGATTACCTCACCACTCACCAGCCAGCCAAGTCGAGCAGCTTGAGTGCCGCTATAAGTGAGTGAGGCAGTCAGGATGCGGCAGTCTAGCGATACGGTTTGTAGGCGGCATTACTCGATGGGTGGTTTCCCGTGGATTATAATGCCACACAGTGTATATACCTGGCTAGCTGGCAACTGATTGAACATTGTTATTATACAGTCAGTTATAAGAGGAAATACAGCTTACCTGTCGGCAACTTATGGGATTCGAACCCAAAAGTTTTCTTGCCGATACTGGGAATCGAACCCATGACGCCTAGCATACAAAGACCAGACTCGCGCCAGCTTATCTGCTAGACCACATCGACGCTAAGATATTTCAACATGGGTGCACGAAATAGCTGCGAATTCGCCGTTTTAAATTCTATAGAGTGAAATAGTTTTCAACATGCTTGAGAACTCAAAATATTTTTGAGTCAGATATGATAGGTATTTTAAATGCAATATTGGCCAATTGAAAAACTAATTAGGAAAAACAAATCAACATAAAATTTAACAATAATGATCCATTATTTTTATAAGCGCTGTTTTCCGTCGCACGACATAACTTGATGCACATAATTCCCAAAATTCACTCGGTCCATGGTAACCGTTTTCCAATTTTTGGGATGTTGATTCAATTACTAATTTATCAGATAAATATACGATTGCAAAAACCATTTTTTTTAAAATAAACAAAAAAGTTTAATATTTCAAGATATAATTGAAATATTTCTTTTCTAGGAATGAAAAACGCGGAATTCAAAATAAAAATCGTGATTTAAATCGTTATGTCTCAACATGAAAGACATGATTTCGACTTTGGTTTAGTTAAGATTTGTCAAAATGCGTTTTAAAATTGAAAAAAGACCAATATTTGATGAAAATGCGGTAAATCCGTGCACCCATAGTGAAAACCCAGACAACCAGAAGTCGTATTTTCTTTTACAGATTACATCGTATAGAATGTTATTTATACTCATTTTCGTATATCTGCACCTACAATGTGCGGTTCATGCATATTCTTTATCGTATTTAGAAGCATTGCTTGATTTTATTACGACAAGAAGAGAGACTCGTATTTATGTACATATGAACTCGACCTTTGTGTACGACAATTCGCAAAAAATCCATGAAACGACCGATATACGGTGATCCGCCGTGACTGAGAGATTTTGTCGTGCTATGCATAAAATAATTCGAAATAAAAAACGTATATAACTGCATTGATTCGTAATTATGTGCATGCAATCGTATACCTTTGCAAATTAATTCGCATGTATGATTTTCGTAAAATGTATATGCTGGCAATCGTAAAAGAATACAAAAAAGTTCAATAAAATCGTTTATGATAATGGGACATCGATGATTGGAATCGTATTAAAGGTGGCTTCAAAATGTTGGTCTATTTTTAGATCATCGATGACGTGTTCTACGATTTAAAAGATTTAAGTTATAGAAATATACGATTTGCTTTTGGTTTAATGCCTTTGAAGCAAATCCCCTTGAATTTATATATCCCAGATAGCTTCGAGGAGCCATCATCAGCTGCAGATCGTATGGTCAGGGGATCAAGTCCAGGTACTAACAATAAAATCAGCAATCTGGCAAATAATAAACTTGTACGATATAAACTTAAATTTGACAGCAAAAAATGCATTTCTTTGAAATAATCTCATTATTATTATTTTTATGGATGAATAAACTGATTGGTTTAAAGTATAAAAAAAATAATCTTATTTTTATTCAACTGACGAAAAATGAGAGCCCTGCACTCAAGTCGCAAAAGATGACCAAATAAGTCGTGAAACTTTCCATATTGTTACGAAAAATGTCGTATATTACAACCTCAATCATCTATATGATAATGGAAATTGTCATAGTATGTTTCAAAAAGAATCAGGGTAGTCGTAAATGATGCGCATGACAAGTCGTGCAAATCGTAATTTAATACAATCCAAATCAAGAGGATGTTTGCTAATGTACCTATATGGCCTCCAAAATGATACGTATATACTGGTTTTGCTACATTATATACGATATGTTTACAGGTATATTTGCATGTATATTTGCGTTGCAAATTTGAAATACCCACCAATTGGTTGTCTGGGAAACCATGTATATAGCTCAAATTTTCTGTTGAATCTATAAAAGCCTTTATTCTATACCTTTTGCATGCAAAAAAGTCGATTTTGGATGAATGGCAGTGAATCCATCCATGTTACCTATAACTAAGTTATCATTAGGATTTAAATTTGATCCGTTGATTTTTATACAATAAACAATAAACAGTCCGTGCACACATGGTAAATATCTCTTCTTATAGAAAAACTATGCTTTGAAACCTTCAATATCAGGTATAATTTATAAGCAACATGTTGAAAAACTTCAGAGGGATGGGCGCTAGAAAATATCTCCTACGACAAAATTGAAGCGAAACCGTGCACACATACTCAATACCCATAATAACCATTTAACATGATTTTTTAGTAAGATTGATAATGTGTTTTATTTTTGAAAATTATTTGACATAATCATTTTATGACATACACGCATTCGTCATCTATTCCCGAGCAGACTTTTATGGCAAAATTATAGCAAATTTTGCTATCACGCCTTGAAAGGAAAATTTGCTCTCATTTTGCTTGACATAAGGTGGTACACAGCAAAAATGAGAGCAGAAATTTTCATACTTGGTTAGCAAAGTGATGCCAAATTTTGCTAAAACTGAGTCCCAAATTACACCTCGTTTTCCGAGAGCTTGGAGAGCATAATGATGCCAATATAGGGCATCGAAACATTTTCTTTGAAAGCAAAATTTGCTAACAATATGCTTTCAAAACTTTCATTGACGAAAAGCGAAATTTGGCATCATTCTGCTAATTAACGTACGAAAAGTTTACTTCCATTTTTGTTGTCAGTCGAATGAAAAGCAAATTCTGCTCCCACGACGTGATAGCCAAATATGATTTTAAATTGCTGTAACAATTCACTCTAAAAGTCGAATTTTAATTTTCCGTCATCATTTTCTCTAGTGCATGGATTTTGAAGAAATCTTCAATTTAAATAATTTTATTCGCTCCATGAATAAAATGTATAGTATACATAAAGGCGTTTTACCATGCACGGCGTGCGTAGCTGTTCCTATCATGAACATTGCTGTAACTATAAGTTGCATAAACAAAGGCGCTTTTATTTCCTAGCAAATAACATGAATATTCCATCGACATTTAGTTTTAGTTAGAAGGTTATCCGTCAGTCTTCTGTAGAATTTGAATTAAGTTTATCAAAAAAGTTTTTAATTTACAATTCAATGTTATGAAATTCGGATAAAATCTGGTGTTACTCTTTCAATTGCTGGTCATTCTAATTGAAAAAAGTTGCTATATTGAAAAACCTTATAAACTGTTATTATGAACATGATTTGATAAACCGTATGTAAAATTCTAAAACAGAATTAATCAAAAGTTGAAAATTTTAGTTTGATTTAGATAAAAACATAACTTTTATAAATCTTGTTATTATGGGCGGTCGGTATATTACAAAGTGAATATCGCTTTCTAATATGAAACTAAATATGAAGTTACTTTGCGAGGTTATAATAGCGCCTTCACTTATGCAACTTATAGTTCATGCAATGTTCATGATAGGAGCAATGGCGTGTACCGTGCATGGTAAAATGCTTAAGTGTAATACGTAAGTTTTATTCAAGATTGGTAGTGTAATATTTTAAAGTACGTTTTAAACGAGCTGATAGTTTATGCTTTTCGAGTTGCAAGGTCTTGATCATGCTATGAAAATTCTTGTTAAGTTCATCATGACTTTTCCAACCGATATTTGTTATTATATTTAAAACATACCTTATTATTTATGGTTGGGTCTTTTCCAAGCTAAACTTGGTACTTTTGCCTAAGTCCGGAAACTCCTTTACTTTCTGCAGATGGATGAAATATTTTCCTGATCGAGGAACATACTTTTTGGATTCATTGTCTTCCAATTAGATGCAGGAAATTTTGACCGGATTTGTTTCAGCTGATCATTGGTAACTTTTCCGGAATTATGGTTTCGGCAATCGGCACACATTTTCTCCAGCCCCTACTGCTGCTGGTGATGTTTTTACTACGTTGTGAATATCTCTATCGAAACCGATCCGTCTGTTTGGTAAATTTTGTTGTGAACAAGGTGCGGATAGTAGAGCACGGAATCTCAGAGGGTCGGTTTGAGAATCAAAATTTCTGGTCGTTGAGCAATCCGAGACGAATTGGTGGGCTATACAAAAGTCCGATCAGACAGGATTTTTCTCGATTTGATTGTCGATGTCAACCTAAAAAATGATGTTATTTCTTTGAAATTTCATAAGAATTAATCAGTATGAATAGAAATTACCTTGTTCCCGTTTTATTGCCACCAGTCTTGCTCCTCCCGCCCACCAGACCACTGGCACCGGCTTTCGTCTGGATGGAATTATACACAACACTTTGACCCGGGTTCTTGCCCCGTCAAACATTAAATACTGGCGTTCCTCTTGCCCTTTTTCAGCCGTTCCCGAAGGATATTGCTCCACTAGTTGGATGTCTTCCCAGGAGGACATGTTGCTGTTGTTTTATCCCGCCGGTAGCATAGGTAACCTTGGATGTAATGGTCCTAAAACATGCACAAATCAACCCGAATGCACCGTTTATTTGCACACACGAAGACGCAAGAAACGCATAACCGATTTATGTACACAAAAATACCATTCTTATTTTGACAACATATTTCGCACACGGGTCAGTGAAGTACAATATATGCCCAGCATTTATTTTGTTGTCTCTTCAAAGTTTTTAAATGTAAATATTAACTGATGTCGTTACTGAATGTTAAATAAAACAGCAATTTGGAATTCTTGTAAAAAAAAAGCATTGCTCATGCTGAGAAAAAGTGGTATTAATTTTGACACTTTTAGCATATTTGAAAATTTTACCATGCGAAAATGTTTTAAGGTCTCGGCCGTACAATTTCTTTGCAACACTATTTCCATTTCAGCGGTATGTGACAGAAATCCAACTATTTTTGCAACACAGCATGCGAAAATGGAACATGTGGTGTTAAAATTTTGACGGGCGCAAATCTTGAAACTATTTTCGCATGGTAAAATTCTCCAAATGTGCTACAAGTGTCAAAATTTCTACCACCTTCTCCTAACACGAGTGAACTTGCAAAGTTATAAACTTTCGATATGCGCATTTTTTTTAATTATATTATTATCGTAAAAAGGCATTTGAACATTAAGTTATGGTGTTTAGGAAGATATTAAAATGGTTGTAAGTTTTTAAATAAATAAAGAATGGTATCTTGAGTTTGATAATTTTTTATATGACAATATTTATCATTGCATAATAAGATTTACAGCTTAAAATTAAAACAAAATTTATAAACCAAATCAACTGTTTTTTTCTTGAAAGTATATAATTCTGAACATATATAAGTCTATTTTTTAATTTCTTAAATCCTTATTCTTTTTTTAGTTAATAATAATAATAATATAACTAGGAAGAGGGAAAAGAAATGAATATTGTTTCTAAATTTCATTTTCTCAAGTCTTCATGTTCAGTGATTTTAAATTATAATCGAGGCGCTTAGAACCAGAGAAGTTCTTGTGGCCAAATTACAGTTTAGAGAACACAGCTTTCAAAATAGTCAGGATTCTCGATTTTTGATAAATTGTGATAAGCTCTGAGATTATTTTTTGTTCTTTGTTTGTATTCGGCGTACGCCCAAATGACAATGAATAATATAAAAATTGATACCTTAATGGTGCCTAGTTTTGCTATATGAGAAATTGGCACTTAAAATGCACAACTATCTATGTTTGTTTTCAGTTCGCTTTATATTCAATCACCTTCATAAAAATAATTGTTCAATTTATCTTCTGTTGTCAATACAAATAGCATATAGTCTGAGATACTGGCCTTCATGAATTTTAATTTCATCCAGAAGGAGACATGATACCAGAAAGAAGAAGAAGTTGTCAATACAAAGCCACCAATATTATGAAAAGATGACATAGCCTATCCGTGGGCTTTTCTGGAAAACAAAATTTGGTTTAAAATTTGTAAAAGTACGCACAATACAATGCTATTTTTTTGCTGTTATCTTAAGCTTATAGAAAGTAAAGACTCCCAATGACGCCTTATTTTGCTATCGAATAAAATTCTCTCTAATCTCAAAGCTCATTATGGTCTAACTTTTTAGAAAAAAAGTGAGACCTTAATGATACGTAGTTTTGCTATCACAGAAAAATTGAAACCATACGATGCTATCAGTTTGCTGTTGGTACCTCAATTTGGTCCCGTTGTGCTATTAAATAATGATTTTAGATACCATAATGATGTCAAATTTTGCTATCGTAGAAAGATTAACAGCAAATGATGCTATCAGTTTGCTGTTGACATCTCGTTTTGATCTCAATTTGCTATCGATTTGGGCATCAAAGTCTGCTCGGGTTTATACCAAAATGAGGTGATTCCGTGCACCCATGGTGAAAAAATATTTACATTTTATAAAACAATATTATAGAACAAGTAACAAAATAATATCAAAACAAAAAAGTTCAAAATAATATGTAATAAAAAATTTCCCCTTTACCAGTCACTTTATCAACGTTGCAGTTGGCGTTATTGAAAAACTTATCCGGTACAACTGTGTTCGATGTTTACTCTTGAGCTCGAACTCGCAGACATCGGCTCAGGAGACAACAGACTTGCCAACTGTAGGTGTTGATGTTTCTTTATCTTTACATCATATATGAAGTAATTTCATAGTTTGTTTTTGGTAGTGTGTAGGATAAAATTCCGTCGGAAGCAAAGCAAGACATTTCTCTTACATGTTTGTTAACTATTATGTTTATATACCTTTTGGGATTAAGTAGTTTCCCATTACAACGGTATATTTATTTCTTGAACTGTAAAACTAACTTGGAAAAAAATCCCTGGAAGGGGGGATTAAACCCAATTTAAATATTTATGTTCTAGCAGGTAAGATAAGATTTACAAAGAAAACTTTCTGATAAAGGTGAAAATTTGTGCAAGTTTTCCTTAAAATAATATATATTATACATTTTCACTACATATCGATATCAAAAAGGGTTACTTATTTATCCCCATAGTTGCTAATTTAAAATGGGAGAGTGGGGAATCATGGGCCACTTTTTTTCCTTGTTCCATATCTTCTTTATTATAAAAGATAAAATGAAAATAAAAAATGGTATGGTTTTCTACATTTTCAAGGTATCATAAGGTATTTTTAAATTTTTAACAAGTTATTTTCCCCAAATTCTGACTGTTTGAAAAAAGCAATATTTTTTTGATTTTGAAAAATGGTGGGGAATTGTGGGCCACCAAATCCAAATTGACCAAATAACATGCAAAGTTTATGAGTTGACCCAAAACTGTGATTTCCTAATTCATTTCGTTATTTAAAAGCAATTTCAGATGATGAAATAAAAAAGAGAGCTGTGTATGATCGCATACATTCCGAAATCTGGCTCGCGAACGTTTTGGCAAAATTTCTTATATAGGATGGACAAAATATTTTTCATAACTCTTCATTTGGCATAAGAAAACTTTGCGGTTATGTAAAACGTATTTAAAGTTCTGAATGTGTATAAAAACATAAAAATATAGGTGATTCAAGATGTGTGGCCCATGATTCCCCACAAGCTATGATTTGCAAATTGGTTGCGTTTGTGTGACTTATTGATGTTTCATCAAAAATTCCTTTTCCACGTGAAAGATCATGACAAAACTAAAATCATAAGCGTATGAGCATATTTTTTTATGCACTTTAGGTTCCCCATAGATGAAATTAGCGAGTGTTTTTTTAATTATGTAAGTAAATTTTTCTAACTTTTTTTAGCTTGATAAATAGAAGAAGCATATGATGCGTATTTCAGTCAACAACATATAGGAATATATGCTCACGCAAAGCGACGACAATGACAGTTGGTTTGAGATTTTTATCTCAACACACATCTGATATATTAAAAGTGGCCTACGTTTCCCCATGGCCCACGATACCCCACTCTCCCCTACAATTTTTCAACATGTCTCTTACTCATTCTCCATAATCAAAACAACAATCTCTCGACATACTAACCGCAATCTGCCAGATCAAATCGTTCGAATTGAAGGGCATCTTCATCATCTTCGTCGTCATCGTCGTCGTCATCATCATTCAGCTGGTCTCGTTCGTCGATTTCCTCGACGATACAGTTGCTCCGGTCTAGAATTCGATCTTCCAAATTGCCATCAATAGTGGCGGTGATGTTGTTCGACCCAAAATAGGCCCCCTTGAGTTCCTGGCTTCCAGTCTTCTGACAACTTTTCCTCATGGGCTGCACCTCGAAGACTTCCCTCATCTTATGGCTGCAGCTGAATCCTTCACCTTCGTCGCCAGTCTTTGGGTATCGCTGCTGCTGCGGACGTCTCTTCCCTCGACCTGCCGCCATACCGGAGCACGTGCCTTTGCCACTTCCGGTTGTCACTTCCGGCTGACTGAGGAAGGCTTCCAATCGTCGGGTACTCACAACCGCCGACAGGATAATCGGAATCGTGATTGGAAAGATAAACAGTGGCACCGTCAGTTGATTAAACAGGGCCAGAGAGGCGAAAAGGCGGGCAGCAGAGAACTCCATCTTTGATGCTGGTGTTGTTGACGAGGCCAATGTTTCCCCCATTATTGATGCCGTTGTTGTTGCTGATGATGATGATGATGATGATGGGTGCTGGTGTTCCTGCTCAAGATGCGTGAATACGGTAACCGTCACGAATGTTATCAACACCGATGAGATATGTGTGAGCAGCACTGCGGAAGGGAAAGATTTTGAAGAAGGCAAATTATTACTAATTTAATCAAGATTCTGATAGGTTCAGGAAGCATGTAAAAGATTGCAATTTTCTTGGAGAAAAATCAATTATACGAAGACATCCTTTGAAAAATAATTGAAATTAAGTATGTATTTGTATTTTTTAGGTTTGGAAGTACAAAATTCAAAAAATCAACGAAAAGATGAAGGGTTTTGAAAAAAAATCGAATTTAATTTTTTTCCCTTCGAGTACTTACTATTAACTGAAAAACATTTGAAACTTTTAATTCGAGAGGGTAAATAAAATAACGGAAGATACAAAAAGGAATAATAAGATAATTCAATTAACGTTGTTCATAAGGTTGATTTGAGAACTTGATTCATTCTGTTTTAGAATTTTATTTTTTTATCAAAACAAAACTAACTGAAGATATTTTTCAGGTTTTTCAACAAGCTTGAAGTATGAGGATTTTGATATGGACAGTGGCGGTGTAGAGTTTCCACGATGAAAAATGACCAACCTAAATCTATCCACTTCAGTTTATTGAAGGAAAACCTTAATTCCTCCCGTTGTTTACATTCGCGTCCGATCACTCCTTCGCTCCAAAACTCAATCCCCCTTTTTCCCGCTCTCGCATCTGACTGTTCTCCTTTGTCTCAGGTATGTCATGTTTAGCAGGTAAGGCTAATCACAATGTACTGTTGTGTGTGTTAGGGCGCGCCCCTACATCCCCCTTTACACATCCTGATCTGATGTGGCACTTCGTCTTATAGTGTATTTGTTTATGCCGAGTGTTGCACTAGTGTTGCACTGGTTTTGACCTGTCGGAGTTATGCTTACGGACGGTGGCCCACCGATAATTTTGCCAGTGTTGCGAGAGAGCGTGTGAGTGAGGGAGGTAGCAATACACTGGCGACGATTTGTGTTTGTTTTTATCGGGTACGGTGGAACACTCCACGAGTGGAGAAAACAAATACGAGATTAGAATCACCAACTCCTCCAGGATTCCCGGTTTCCGTTCCTATGTTCCTCCTGATATACATGCTCTATTTGTCACCTTGAATATTACTTCCGGAATCTTCTGGGACGAAGAGTATTAGGTTCTTCTTTTGTTCTACCTTTATCTTAAGACCATTTTTTGTAAGCATCATATTCTTTGTTGTTCAAAGCTATGCTAAACTTACCGTCCTTCTCGATTGTTGAAACACGCAGGCTTTTATTTACAGAGACTTTTCTTTCTTGAGTGAATCTGAATTTGACGCAATCTTCCCTTCCATTTTGTTGAACAATTGCATCGCATCGCACAGTCTCAACTTTATGTGCTAAAGTAGAAACATATGAAGTTCTACCGCAGCTTTTAAGCGATGAAATTCTCTGATATACATTTATCTTTTTACTAGTTAGCTTTGGAAAGGTACCGATGCATCCATACATATTCTTTAGATAACCATGCTTGTTTGCTGTGCCCGTTGTTTGACTTT
This sequence comes from Uranotaenia lowii, assembly GCF_029784155.1. NCBI lineage: Eukaryota > Metazoa > Arthropoda > Insecta > Diptera > Culicidae > Uranotaenia > Uranotaenia lowii. The sequence continues at coordinate 163,420,821 of NC_073692.1, read as the reverse complement.
CTTATCAATAAAAAAATCAACGTTTCATCAGCTAGAATAAATAGAACAAACTGTATTTAAACTAACAGTTAAAAGGTTTTTTTTCGTTTATAGCCTTTTGCATTTTCTTCTTTGTTTCTGTTTTTTTATTGATTCACTCAAGTGGTAATCAGATAACACCTTTAAAATATGTGATTTCTTTTTTTTCTCACGCGTGTTCTCAAAAGTTCCGCTTTTCTCAGCGACATATATGATAGATCTCTTCATGATTTAGTTAATTTCATACTAACAGAGAATACGAGACAATAGGTTTAACCGACTATGGATTCCTGAGCTAATATATGTAGGTTATCCGAGTTATGGAAAGGTAAGGTCAAACGCATAACCCAAATCGATTGTTAAAAGTCATTATATTGGATGTTGTTTAGCGAGAAATAATCGAAATACAGATCGTTATGATAAAACTATAACGGTTTTAAGTTGAAAGTGGAAGTTTAATGAACGCCGGACATTTATTCCTGTACTTTAAGTAAAGACTCATTTGCCTTGGCCAGAATCTATCACCATGATCCAGCCAAAATAGGAAACAATCCCTAGACCAAACATTACCCTACTTTAATTGAAAGCACTTAAGCAATCTGGAACTATAGCAAGTTCCCGAAATATAAACCGTTATTTATTTATTGTTTACAATGCAATGAAGTCCGAAACATGTCCTGCAGTTTGATATACCTACAGTATTGTCAATTAATTTTGCCGGCGCTGATGTTGATGAAAACTTCGGGTTGAGGACGACAAAACTACTTCTTTCTCCACTTTTAATGTAACTAACCACAAGGTACCACAGACGATACAATATGATCTGTTGTAACGATTTTTCACGAGAAAACACGAACTGTGGTTGATTGTCTTCTACATAGAACAGAGAAAAAATATCAATATTCGAAACATGGTGCTGTAAAGCAAAATCCTTTAGAATAGGTGATCATCAAACGTTGATGCGTTTTTCTATAACGCCATCACTGCACTCATCTTATTTGAAATATAGGTAAATGAACAAATTATTTTCATCTAGTCAAACTTGTTTCCTTGCCCACTACACGCATTCGTTAAACTCCAACAATCAAACCGCCTGCACTCTTCGGTTTAACAGACTTTTTTTTAAGAGAACGCAAAATAAGGACTTCTAGGAGTCACTAGAGTTCTTCAGTACCGTCTGCGCTCATCAGGCACGCAATGTTATTTCAAACGGAAATGAATTGACTTCTCGAAGTCATTCTTACTTTGTTATCACTTCAAAATATTATTCTTCTAAGCAACCAGAGTTCCTCAGCACCATCTGCGCTCCACGGAGGCTTAAAGATTACGTGTCAACGAAATGCAATCGAGTTTTTTTTCGCATTTCGCGACTGGTTCCTCAAAACTGTTAGTACCAAGGTGTGTATATACAGGAGGTGTTACCGAATATTGAATTCCCGATTCAGCCATTTTGTCTATTCAGGCTATGCAACTATGCGGAACTCATGAAGTTTGTTTACCAACAAACCACAGAAATACTGAGCAAATAATCTTATGTTTGTGAACAAACTCATTGAGAGCCCCGCTCACTCCTCGCCTACTTACTGTGAAAGTCGGAGAACCTCGTGTATTATAAAACCTTGATTAGTACTCATCAGAGTCACTTCACTAATGAATCCTCGAGATTTATGGAATTTAAGGCATCCTAAATTTGTATACACATATTATTACTCTGCTTCATCTCAGAGGAAACTTAGTTATTTCACAAAGAATTATTTTCTCATTGCCTTCTCGGAGGGACACCAAAGAAATTTTTTTCCACAGAAGATTTCCGTATATTCTGAAGCTTACCTGTTCAGAGAAAATGCTCTCTTCCGTCTCATAAAATTCCCTCAGAGGAATTGCATTTCTTTTCAGAAAGGTTACATTAATCCTCCTCAAAGGAATTGAATTGCGTTCTTTCTCCTCAGAGAAGTTACATTATTCCTCCTCAAAGGAATTGGATTCTTCTCCTCAGAGAAGTTGAATTATTCCTCCTCAAAGGAATTGAATTGCGTTCTTTCTCCTCAGAGAAGTTACATTATTCCTCCTCAAAGGAATTGAATTCTTCTCCTCAGAGAAGTTGAATTATTCCTCCTCAAAGGAATTGAATTGCGTTCTTTCTCCTCAGAGAAGTAACATTATTCCTCCTCAAAAGAATTGAATTCTTCTCCTCAGAGAAGTTGAATTATTCCTCCTCAAAGGAATTGAATTCCTTTCTCCTGAAAGGAACCTCACTCTTCCTCCTCAGAGGAACTTCACCCTTCCTCTTAAGAGGAATTGAATTCTTCCTCCTCTGAGGATTTGAATTCTTCCTCCTCAGAGGAACTTCACACTGCCTCCTCAGAGCAACATTTTACATGAACCTCCTCAGAGGGTTTCGTCGTACATCCGCAAAGGAACACCTACCATCTTCTCAAAGATAATGCCCCTTAGCTTTCCTCAGAACTGCAATCTTCCTCCTCGAAGTAATCATACCACTCATATACGCGGAGAAATATTCCTCATTATGCACACATTTGTCTCTGACTTCCTCAAAGGAAACAGAGGCTCATTCATCTCCTCAGAGAATCCTTCCTCCTCAGAGAACACTTTTTTTACCCTCCTCAGAGGTTCCATGGTACCTTCTACCCTCCTCAGAGGATAGAATCTTCTCGAAGATCTGTCTTTTCCTTTTCTCCTCAAAGAAAAGTCCTGTGAATTGCACTTCGCTTCGAAAGAATTGCATTTATCATCTCAAAGGAATCATATCGTGAATCTTCTCAAAGAAATCACTTTAACTCAAATTCCTCAGAATCAATGAGTTGCTGATCAATTTCTCGAAATTGATCCGTAATCGGAAATTTGTTTTTTTTTTCGCTCGAAAAACAGGCGTGGGTAGCATAACCTCAGTTTGACCACTTTTTTTCTTTGGATTTCCTTTTTATATATTCTTAACTCACCCTTTTCTCCGTCCTCGTCGCCAGATGTAGAGTTTCCACGATGAAAAATGACCAACCTAAATCTATCCACTTCAGTTTATTGAAGGAAAACCTTAATTCCTCCCGTTGTTTACATTCGCGTCCGATCACTCCTTCGCTCCAAAACTCAATCCCCCTTTTTCCCGCTCTCGCATCTGACTGTTCTCCTTTGTCTCAGGTATGTCATGTTTAGCAGGTAAGGCTAATCACAATGTACTGTTGTGTGTGTTAGGGCGCGCCCCTACAGCCGGATTAAACCTTCGGGTTTTTATTGATTATGATTATAGAAATAAAAGTTTATAACCTAGCCTTCAATCCCCTCAGAAATCTATCTTCACAGCCGAATCAAACAAAGAATGAATATAAAATTTTTAGATTTTGCAATAAAGGGTGGTACGGTCAAAATTTGTTCAAGGGAAAACGCGTGTAAATCGGTGAAGTCGTTTATTTAAAAAATCAAATTAAATTCCTTTTTCAAGTTTAATTAGTATAAATTTCAAGAAAAATACTCAGTTATTCTTCCGCTTTTCCAAATCCGAATTGCCGGGCCTTACGCTTAACCCCTGCCATCAGATTTTGTACAGCCACCTTGTCCACCTTCTTCGCCGCAGAAAGCCAGTTTGCTTTGAACTGCTGCTCGTCCTTAGCAGTTTTTTGGTCTTCTTTAGGTTCCGCTTGACAATAGCCCAGTATTTCTCAATGGGGCGGAGCTCTGGCGTGTTGGGAGAGTTTTTGTCCTTGGGAACCACCTGCACGTTGTTGACGGCGTACCACTCCATGGCCTTTTTACCGTAATGGAAAAATGCCAAATCCGGCCAAAACAGTACGAAACAACCGTGTTTCTTCAGGAAAGGCAGCAGACGTTTATTCAAACAACCTTTCACGTAAATTTCTTGGTTGACAGTCCCGGAAGCAATGAAAATGCTGCTTTTCAAGCCACAGGTACAGATGGCTTGCAAAACCAGATACTGCTTCGCGAACTTTGACAGTTGACAGTGCTTGAAAATATCGGCTACCTTTTCCCTTCGTTTTGCCGTATAAAACTCCTGTCCCGGAAGCTGCTTGTAGTCGGCTTTGACGTAGGTTTCGTCGTTCATTATCACGCAGTCAAACTTCGTCAGCATCGTCGTGTACAGCCTCCGGGATCGCGCTTTGGCCGTCGTATTATGTTTATCATCGCGTTTTGGAGTCACTACCTTATTGTAAGTCGATAGTCCGGCTCGTTTTTTGGCTCGATGCACAGTTGAAGACGATACACCCAGCTTATTTGCGGCATCTCGGAGAGAGAGGTTGGGGTTTCGCTTGAAACTACCGGCAACTCTCTTTGTCGTCTCAGCGGCTTCCGGTTTTCGATTCCCCCCCCCGATCCATACTTCCTGGCTGTCGACAAACGTTCCCCAAACACTTTAATTACATTTGTAACGGTTGACTTGGCAACTTTTAGCGATTTTGCTAGCTTTGCGTGCGAGTAGCTCGGATTTTCGCGATGTGCGAGTAGCTCGGATTTTCGCGATGTGCGAGCAAAATTTTGATACGCTGCTCTTCTTCCTTGGACGGCATTTTGACAACTGAAGAGTGAATTCCAAAATCAAAATAGTAGCAACATTCTACACACACACACACACACACACACACACACACACACACACACACACACACACACACACACACACACACACACCTTCAAAATGAGGGGTGTTCATGTTTTCTAAATGCAAAATTGAAAGAAATATGTCAAGTTGATATTGACCAAATTTTGACCGAATCACCCTTTAAGATAGAAATAAGGATGAACATTCAATAATGAATCTCAGTATGGCCGATTGGACCAATTAAGGCAACTAAAGATTTTTTTAAATTGATTTTCGCATATTTAAATAATGCTCAAAAAGCTTACAATAATTTTGCAATATTCATACAAACATTTATTCTTATAAAGTGAGCATACTAGATTGCCCGTTTTAAAAATTTAATTCCTATTAATTTTCATTGTTTCTCTTCAAATTCTTTATATTTTTATTAAAATTTCAATTATTCTCGGCATTTGCTCTGATATTGTCCGGATAAAATTCAGGAATATTTTTTTATAAAGACTTTAATTCAATTTAGATAAACATGAATTATAAAATTCATACAAACAACGGTTAAGTCTAAATTTGGAATAATAAACCATGCTTTTGTGTAAAAAAAATGAACTACATAAACTAAAATGAGAGATGTTTATCTTTATCCTACCAATTCTGTGCTGTAAAAACTGATTATAAGGTACTGTAATTTGTTCAAATCACAGCAAAGCTAAAAAAAAGTAGTAAAAGCCTTAACAGCTTTAACACAGGAAAAAAACACAGAAAACTCAAATTGGGCTCAATGTTGTGAGCTGGCATTATTTAAATTTGGTTTTATTTGGAAGTTTTAAAATGATTTTAACGTTGCTGACGTTTTTCGATAAAAAGAATGAAATTTGTTATATTGTTCCTTAATTCATTCTTGATTTTCGGGTTTTGTTTTAAAAAAAATGTAAATCATATGCTAAGATTTAATCAAGTTTTGGAAAAAAAAATTACGGAATGGAAAGAAATTAAAATTTTGCAATATTACTCAAGGGCAGACTTGTAAACCATCGACATTTTCTCTGACAGTCGCATAGCCTGCTTTTATCAGTTTCATTGTTCGTGCCATCAAACGAATGCGACCGAAAACTTGCCGAACAGTCGACTACCATCAAACGAAACGACATTCATTCTTCTTTGTGTGATTGTCGAACGAAATTTCGTGTCTTGGTACACGAGAGGGATAATATGATGGTCAAACGACCATAATTCCCGACAGTTTACGACATCGCCTATCTCTTTCACGCAGCAGAACTTACAGACTCAATAAGCAAATGCAATCTTTTCTTTTCACTCCCTTTTGTTGGAAAAAAAATCTGCAGCGCCGGGTGATGTTTGGATGTGTTGGTCGAACATTGTGGAACGATTATCTCGATTATCTACGCAAGAGGGATGAAAGTCAAACGACTAACCACAAAAAAGATCAAAATTTCATTTGACATTTTTTTGCTCTCCGATCAAACGATTGCGCTCTCCACGATTGTCACGAACGATGTGTGATGGTAGTCTCCGGAAAAATTCAAACGATGGTGACCACTTACAAGCCTGCTCAAGGGAGCCCCCTTAGCATATATTTAGGTAAAACTATTCGAGATATTATTTCAAGAAGCTCCCTTAAGTTACCTATTTTACGATTCAATTACGATTTCCTAGTTTCTAGCACTTGTTCTGATTAAAGTAATATAAATTTTTTACTCGGGGGCCCCTCCTGAGGCAATTACCCCCATTGCCCCTTCCTCCCCTTAATACAGTCTTGGTCATGAGTTGAAAAATGGCTTTAGAAACCTATTTCTATTAATTTGAATTCCGAACCAACCACCCCTCCCCTCATGGACGAGTCCTTCGCACGGGCCTAATAACAGATGTTACTTATTTTACCATATACCCAGTCATTAATTGTTTGTCAAAAGTCATTCGAAAAAGTTTAACAGATCAATTCGAATAGAACGTCAAGACAAATATTTAGTCAGCAGTATATAACTGTCTTGGCACGTCTTAAACTGTAGCCTAGTAAAATATAAACAAACGTGAACGGTTCACTGAGCAGAAGCCATATCTTAGAGCTGAATGAGATGAATTCGCATCGAACAGTCTCCCACGCAACAGCAATTGCCAACTGACAAGAACAAATACACAAACAATTTGCCCAGCGACTTTGGCCTTGTCCTTAAGAAAACCGGAAGCAGCAGATGAGAAACTTTTCTCCCTTCGTGACAAGACAATGTGCAGACGGCAAAATAAGAAAATTAAGTCGAATGATAAATATTTCCAATAACCACCACACAGAGCGCCCTTCTTCAGCTTTGAGTTTGAGAGGCATCAATTTTAATCCCATCCTCAAGGTTTTTTTTTTCTCTTTGAGTATGTACATTCATTTTGCGTGCACCCAAGCCTGGGCACCAAGAAGATGCCAAAAGGATTTAGTGCATTGCAGAATGTTAAATGAACTTGGGAAAGATGTTTTCCCTCATCAGCCCGACAGATCGTCACGTTTTTCTCATTTTAAGCTCGCCAGCCCCACAGCTAGCGATAGCTAGCTTGTAATCGAATACAAGGGAGAAAATTACTTCCCGTTTGCCGGTAAAATAGTTGGTTGGTTGTTTTGTTTGTTAAGAGAATGGGTGCCCATCTTTGCCTTTGGTGTGGAACCTTCAGGTGCACATCGAGCCTTTTTAACCCCATCATCAATTATTTTGGTATCAGAATGAAATTTATTTTTATTTTTATTCTATTTAAGTTTAGAAAAAAACAGGCTTTCTCTTAAAAATGTGTCAAAATGTGCATACAAATAATAATGCAAATTGATGATTATTTTATCTCTATTTCTTAAAATATTACCCTGAAACTTTTGAATGCTATGCAATTAATTCAATTTTACGGTAATTTATCTGTGTATTTATTACCCATTCCAAGCATCCCTCAACTGGAGACATATTTTAACTTTGCATGATTTCAGAAACATATTGCACAGCATAAGAAAGGTTATTTCGTTAGCAGCATTTTGTAGCAAAAAATTCTCAGTTATCTTTTTTTCTTTTCAAATAAGGTATGTTACTGTTAATTTTAACATTTTAATTTAACCGAGGAAGAATGATCCTAACGGGTTAAACTCCTATTAAAAAAATTAGTTGATTTTAACAATTGTTCTTCATTTGATTAAAAAAAACTTTTGAAAAATTTAGGTATGCCATTTTTCTTGCAATATTATTTAAGCATAATAAAAAATAAAAGATAAAGAATAATCACTGCAAGTTTTTCTGTAGAATCGGTGATAACGGTGTCTATTTTTAAATGTTGTGACATCTCGACAGTTTTACTGTTTTTTAATTCATGATTCTTTTATGAGTCAAATATAGTCGAAAATTGGGGATCTCTTCTAACTTTTTGAGAGGAATTCTATGCAATTTTCAGAATTAAAATCGGATCGAAAATTTTTGAGTTGCCCAGGGTAAAAGAATGCGTTTGCGACGTCATGAAAATTGATTTCCTTTTTTTTCGAAAACATTTAAGATTTCAACACTTTTATAGTATTTCTGTAATACAAGTTTAGACGAACGCGGTGGTTTTAAACGTCTCTAATAAAAACATAAATTTTCGCGCTTGTTGAACACTTGATTCGAGAATAAATAAATAATCATAGAATTGAAACCAACATCGAATTTCAAGAATAATCTTTTTGAACCATAAAGCAGGTAATTATCTGTGATTTGAATCAAAACCTTGCGAAAAAATCAAGTTCTTAATATATCTATATAAGAATTTAAAAAAAACAGCTAGTATCTTCTATTACTTTCTGGCATTATGTTCAAAGAAAATGAATACCGTCAAACGGGACTTCATGCAACAACAGGGTTAGATGCAACGTATATAAACCACATCACTTATTCAATTTTTTAAAATATAAGGTAATAAAGTTATTAATCAATGATAACAAAATGATGATGATATAGTTTCTCTCATCGTGAAAGATGCTTTTTTTTATTTTTGGTTTTTACAGAAAAAAAGCTGACCCGGTGTGCTTTGCTACACCTTCTTATAATAAATAAATTATGATAAAAAAAATTTTTATGTAGGGGAGAGTGGGGTATCGTGGGCCATAGGGAAACGTGGGCCACCTTTAATATGTCAGATGTGTGTTGAGATAAAAATCTCAAACCAACTGTCATCGTCGTCGCTTTGCGTGAGCATATATTCCTATATGTTGTTGACTGAAATACGCATCATATGCTTCTTTTATTAATCAAGCTAAAAAAGTTAGAAAAATTTACTTACATAATTAAAAAAACACCCGCTAATTTCATCGATGGAGAACTTAAAGTGCATAACAAAAATATGCTTTTACGCTTATGATCTTAGTTTTGTCATGATCTTTCACATGGAAAAGGAATTTTTGATGAAACATCAATAAGTCACACAAACGCAACCAATTTGCAAATCATAGCTTGTGGGGAATCGTGGGCCACACATCTTAAATCACCTATATTTTTATGTGTTATACACATTCAGAACTTAAAATACGTTTTACCTATCTGCAAAGTTTTCTTGTGCCAAATGAAGAGTTATGAAAAATATTTTGATCATCGTATATAAGAAATTTTGCCAAAACGTTCGGGAGCCAGGTTTTGGAATCTATGCGATCATACACAGCTCTCTTTTTTATTTCATCATCTGAAATTACTTTAAAATAACGAAATGAATTAGGAAATCACAGTTTCGGGTCAACTTATAAACTTAGCATGTTATTTGGTCAATTTGGATTTGGTGGCCCACGATTCCCCACCATTTTTCAAAATCCAATAAATATTGCTTTTTTTCAAACAGTCAGAATTTGGGGAAAATGTCTTGTTAAAAATTAAAAAAAAAAACCTTATGATAACTTGAAAATGTAGAAAACCTTACCATTTTTTATTTTCATTTTATCATTTATAATAAAGAAGTTATGGAACAACGAAAAAAAGTGGCCCATGATTTCCCACTCTCCCATATTGTTCTAAATCAAAGATGATTTCATCTTCAAATTTGTTTTTCAAGATCTGATATTTTTACTGGGATTTTGTTAGTTTCATGAGTTCTTTAATCATGTCAAAATGTATGTTTTAATCGTATGGATTCTCCACCCACTCCCCTTTCCAAAGTGGGAAGAGCTCACGAACTTGCATTAAAACAATGTTTGTATCTTAATAATGTCACATGCCACATTAAACTCCATTTGTCTAGTAATTTTTCAATTTATGCAGAAAAAAATGGAAAAAAAACTTTCCTACTCCACCTTAAAAAACAGATGGTCCTTTTGAGTGATAAGCGCTCGACCCATGGCTAAAAATATGTATTGAAGAACCCCCTTCCTTCCTCGCCACAGTTTTCTTTCCCATCCACCACTTCTTGAAGAAGGTTGGCATTTCTAACAATCATACCTATTTTTTTAAACCCAAAAATCCCTTTCATAAAAAAATTATTACATTGGTTAATGCATTCGTAAGCAATACAACAAATTCAAATTAAACACATCGGCGGCGGATTCCATTCTTTTGATTAAGGCTTAAGTTATGTATGTAGATAATCCACCATGGGTGCACGGATTCAGCACAGTTTCGCCAACGTATGCACTAAATTGCATTCTTTTAAATCATGAGTTCGGCTAATCTTCAATGCAAATCACCACATACCCGACACCATGACTTCGTGTGGACTGTACTGTAATAAATGTGTTTTGTGTATGTTTGAGTCTTATTTGGGGAACGAGACAATCAGTTTCACAACCGTTTAAAATTCATCACATTTTTCAGTGTTATGAATCTTCGACAGGTATTCCGCACTCGTGTAAATACCGGGCCAGCTGGCAACTGATTGAACATTCTTATTATATATTCGGCCACTTATGGAATTCGAACCCAAAAGTTTTCTTGCCGATATCGGGAATTGAACCTCGTACGCCTGGCATACCAAAACCAGACTCGCGCCAGCCTATCCGCTAGACCACATCGGCGCTACTTTCAACGTTTAAAAAATATCGTTTAAAAATTTATCATAAAATAGTGTAAAATTAAACAGCAAAAAAGAAACAAATACAGTTGATAACATGCAAAGTATTTCTTTAACAAGGTGGCGGTCTTTTTAGAAATCTCCAAATAAAAAAAATTAATAAACCATTGTACAGGGAGATCATCCATCTTGAAAAGTGAATTGATCTTCAAAAGAGAATTTCATTAAATGGGAGATGGGGCTGATGAAAAACATCAGTTTTATCATTTGAAAATAACGAATATAATGCCAAATCTATTCAAGCTTTCTAAAAAATGGTGGGTATAAAATGTTTCTTGTGATAGGATGTTTTATTCAAGGGATATTATTTTGAAATTTCCATTAAACAATCCTCATAACTTTATTTTTTTTTTTTTCAATTATATAGAAACGATAAATACAGTGAATAATTTCAATCAAAACTTACAATGCCACAATGCCACAAATATGGGCCACATTTCTATAATGATGGATACAAAGGTTGATAAATTTATAACAGTCAAACAACTCATTCTGATGTATATTTTATGCAAACCCAAACAACGCCGGGTAAAATCAGTTAGTTATGACTATTTGGCACTCTCGATTTCCTTCATTGGGAAGATAAAAAAAGGGTGGGGGCCTTCAATGAAAATTTTGTCAAAATTCGAGAACCAATCAAGCAAATGCAACGAAATTTGGAATGGGAGGGTATTTGAAAACGAGAAATATTTTTATGACCATTTGCGACCCCCCTCTTTACATTGCAAGGAGAGTAATGGGAGAGTGACACTTTCATACAATTTTTGTTTTGCGTAACTCGAGCACTTATCAAGCAAATGGAACCAATTTTGACATGGAGAGATGTTTGGGTACGTAAAATGTTGATTTAGCACCCCTCTCTTCTTCTTATGGGGAGATACAAAGTGCCTAGAAGGCTCCCATATATTTTTTTCTGCAAAACTGCAGTAAATGGAACCAAATTGGTAGGTGATGATATTTGGGTCCAAAAAATATTTCTGGTGATATCTCATAATTTTTTAATAATCTAGCTAATTGAACCAAATTTGGCATGGGAGTACGTGAAATGTTTCGATATAAGCCCCTCCCTTTTTCCAGTGCAAGGATAAGAAACGAGGATGGACTTCCATATATTTACTTTTGCGTGACTTGAACACTCATCAAACGAGAACAAATCGTGATTTCGAGAAAATCGAGTTCAAAGTTTTCAGTCCTACCAATTAATACTTTTTCATTCAATATCTCATAAACTCATTTTACCATCACATTTAAACTCTCATAAAGCCGTCGAAGCTATGCAGCTCGATTAATGATTCCAGAATTAGCAGAAAACTGAATTTTGATAGCAATATGTTTGCAGTGCAAACTTTGCACCCAGTTCACTCTGGTGTACCAAAATGTTTAAAAAATTTGCCATGCACTAGGTATCTACCATTTGACTGGGCAATTTGTTCTAAATGTTACGACGCATAACGAGTATGGCAGATGCTTGAAAAATGTGTGTTTTTTTTTTTGGTTGAGCCAGAGTGAACCGAGCCATACAAGTTTCGCACTTGCGGAGTATCATTGATTGTTACTTACCGGATGCGTTCTTAACGAAAACAAGCAATAAAATAAAGCATCTTTTATCGTTGAATGTTAAAAATCGTAACATTCCCTTGAGAAAATTCGAAAACAAAATTCAAGGGATTCGGTTCAGTCTGTCTGAAGGAGATTTCAACAAATGCTAACGATCTGCAACATGAAGTTTATAGCCACGAGAAAATTTATCAAATATTAGTTCCTGGCGAGCCGAAGAAATGTAAATCAAAAATCAACATACATAAGATTCTTTCGCCCAAAATCAGTTTTCATGACCGAAAAATGCTTTTTTTTTGTGATGGTCCCTTAGGCTCATCCAGGGCCGTAGGAAGCACCGACTCATGGGGGGGGGGGGGGGGGGGGTTTGGTGACTTATTTTTACCTATGATTTTTTGCCCAACATCACACGAAAAAAAATAAAACAAATTATGTTTGTAACTAGATGATTATTCATTTTTAAGTACTCATTAATAGTTTTTGTATGAAATCGTAACTTTAGAGAAGGCACGAATGCACGGATGATAAAGTGTCATTTAAAAAAATCTTAAAAAAGTAACTTTAAAACAGTGGTCCTTAGCCTAAAGGGTGAGCTGAATTTTTATAATGAAGCCAAAATATGAAATTTGCTTTTATCGATGGTTAAAATTTTTGAATTTGTTTAAAAGTCTGGTAGATCAAAGTGATTTGATTTGAGCATAAAATAAGTTCTTTTTAGGATAGCCTTCAATTTCTTTAAAAAAAAACTTATTCTATACTCAAATCAAACAAGCCTAATCTTCTAAACTCTTTTGCAAATTTCAAGATTCTAACCTTTGATGAAAATAAATAAAATTTTACAAAATAAAAAACAGTAAAAGATAAAAAAATTTCGGATCAAATATGTTTGATGCAAACTTGAACTAAATTTATGATTTTAGTTTGAAATAAGGCTTTAAAAACTGCAATATTAATAATGTTTAACAATACACTGAAAAAATAAAGTATTTTAAGCAGATTTTTAAGTGAAGATCAGGTACATGTTTTATTAACTGGAAATATTTTTCATGAAGAATCAATTCCATTATAAAAATCTTGTGAATGATTTTTTTAATATAATTTGGGATATTTTGCAGGAATCAGAACTTTGAAAATTTACTCAAATTCTACTTTAGATTTGTGATTTTAGTTGAATTATATGTACAAACTAATTCTGATTAAAAATATGATATTTGGAAATTGAATTGACAAGCAAATCTTAAAGTTCATGTTCTCTTGAATTTCTCAACTATTTTATGTTGATTGAAAAACTCATTCTATTGAACTTTGAATCTGTTTCCAAATTTCTATACGATTTTTGAAATGCACAAAAAATATGATTAAGGAATCTTACTTCTAGATTAGAACTTTATTATCCAAGCCTTTGAGCTCTCATTCATGAATCTATTATTTAAATTCTGTAGAGCTGGTTTAATCTTCATTCATCATTTCAATGATTGATTTTTGATCTGTTTTGTGAATCTGGTTAAAAATGTGAATTTCAAATGATGAAACTGAATCTGAGTTTTCAATTTGGGATCGCCACCTAGAAGCTTTATAAGTTTAAATTTTGTGCTAAAATAAAGTTTAAGTATTTCGAATATGAATATTAAACATATTTCTTCTTTTTTTATAATTTGAATTCTACTGAAAATGCATGTGATTTTCGAGAAACATTATTCAAATTTTATATGAAATATAAAACCGAACTTTAGCCAGGATTTCAAAGCAGCTTTCCATTCTTAATTTCTTATGATTACTCGAACTGAAAATCAAGAATACTAAACTTGATACAGAATCAGAAATACGAAAATATGTCGAAATATAATTTTTGTTATGGGAATATGGAACCAGATTGAAGGTTCTGGGTTTGATTTAAAATTTGATATTCAGAACTGAATTTCTATAATCAGATTGCCAGATTGCCTGGATTTTGGTCGACAATTTTGAAATCAAATACCCGGCTTTTGCCAGGTTTTAATAAAAAACAGCATGGATTTGTCCGGCCTGGATACGTGCTGATAAAAATCTGACAACCGTATTCTATGAAGCAGTGAGAAAATTTTGAAAACTGTAGCAGATTTTAAGCTTGGGATGGATTTTTGAGGTTTTTGCATTAATTTTTAGTCTAGATAGTTACTCTTGAATATCTTTGCTCTATTATCATAATTTGATTATGAGTTTAAAATTTTGAGACTAGAGTAGAATACCTCGCTTGCTTTTTTGAACCCTCATGGGGGGGTTTAACCCCCCCCCCCCTTTCCTACGACCATGGGCCCATCCAGTCCTTACTCCACCCCATACGCTACTTTCGAAATGGGAGGGATATTTTATCCTGAGGATAATTTTATTATACTTTAAATTTTCTTTTCCTGTAAGACTTATTTAGTCTTACTCCCACGTATGTCCATCACCGTACAATTTAACATCTGATTCTTCGTCAGCTTCCATCACTTACATCGTATGATCCTTGTCAGGATTCGTTAGTTTTTCAAATAGTCTGTCTGTTTTATGTATTGTATTGCCATTTTTTTTAACGTGTTCATATGTACACAATCTTTGATGCTTGGCGGTGGGTTGTTGAACATTTTCTATCCATTGTAGAAAAGGGAGTGTTTGCGCATCTCTTTTCTTATATTCGGAAGTCTGAAGTCCTTGCTCTTCTAGTGTTGTATCTGTGAATGTCGATTCCGTATTCCGTAAATAATTTGGTAACATACCATTTTTCATTTTATCCATTATCTTGCCATTATCTGTTTCACTGACAACCATTGAAGAATATCGAGCATTAAAACACTGGGGGTGTATCGATTGCATCGTATCACTTCTCGCATGATACTATTTTGTACTATTTGCAGTCTGTTTGTTTGTGTGTCAGATGCACGAATCAATATCATAGCGCAATAATCGAAGTGTGGCTTGATCACGGGTTTAATATAAAATACTTTTGACCGGAAAGTCATAAAGCGGCTTACTCGGCAAAGTATGTCATATTTCATGGCGATTTTCTTGATTGTATAGTCAATATGTGCTATGAAAATCAGCTTTTCGTCAACTTGTATTCCCAAAAATTTTACCTGGCGCACACTTTCGATGACACAACCATCAATCAGCAGACTCTTATTTGACCAATAACCATCCAGCTGGTTTTATTAAGATTCAGACACAATTTTTTATGTTTTAAAAACTCAGAAATATTTATCAAGTCGGCATTTGCTTTTTGGATAACGAGCTCTAGGTTATCACCACTCCAGTAGGAGACTGAATCATCTGCAAACAATTTTAGAGAACCATAACGTAAATAGTGTTTCATGTCATTGATGTATAATATGAATGATATGGAACCAAGAATACTTTCTTGAGGGACTCCTAGATTATTTTCTTTATATCGTGAATATGATGATCCATATTTTATTCTTAGCATTCTTTTATTCAAGAAGTCTTTAAACCAGTTTATTACCGTTCCGTTGATTCTTATTCTTTCCAAAACGTTCACCAACTTTAACCGATCAATCGTTTCAAAAGCTCTCTTGAAATCCAGAAATCCGTATGAAATCCAACTGTGTAATAACCGTTTTCAATATCGGCCTTACAATTTCGAAGTATCAAGTTCACTGCAGACTCCGATGAATGCTGTTTTCTGAATCCAGATTGCTCGTTAATAAATATTCCTTCTGACTCAATAAAATGTAGAAATTGCCTTTTAACTGCTAACTTCAGCACCTTTTCTCGTATTTCCAACATGTTTATCGGACGATATAGTTTAGCCTCTCGTGCATTTTTCTCTTTCATAGAAGGTATTATTCCTAATCGTAGACTCGTATGTATAATTTGTGTCAGTTGAAGTACCGGTAGAGAATCCTTAAAAACTTTCAAAGAGACGTTGTCGAAACCAGCCGTGGATTTCATATTTTTAACGATTTCATCAAATTCTTGACAACTCATTGTTTCAAATGAACTGAGACTTCCACCATTGCAGACAATATGATCTACGAAGACGTTAGAATTTGCCGGAATATTGTCATGGATTTCCATGACACTGTCCATGAAGAAATCATTAAACTTCTCTGCAATTTTAGTTTCATACGTGATTTTAACCTCGTTAAACGAGACCCAGCATTTTGACTTACTTATCGTTTTATCGTTTTCCATAGAAATTTTCCATTGTTTTTATTTCTTTCCAGTTCATCTTGAACTGATCGATTTTAAGCCAGCTTTATTTCACGTGAATATTCATTCCTTATCAATTTGTATTTTCCCCACTTTCTTTCGCATTTCGTTCTTAGAAACTTTTTATAAAGATTGTCTCTTTGCTTTTTCATTTGCTTGACGCTACTGGAGTACCATTTAGTACCTCGAACCTGTATCATTTAGTACAGGCTTAACCTCTTTTTGGACCTTAAGTGCACTTACACTATCATTCAATAATAAGTCGAAGCGTCTTACTAACTCATTTAAGTCTGCGAAAAAATTAAAAACATTCAAACTAAGAAACTCAAATTAACGTTTCCCACAGTGCACTTCCAAGCGTCAATTTCGTTGTAACTCGGCGTGGGTGCGTAAGTATTGGTGCATGAAACTAGAAAAGCGAATCTATGATCTACGCGCAATAATGAGATGGACTTTTCCTCTTCGCACTCTCATTACCACCTTATGTTGGCCTAGTTTGTAGGAACCAAACAACTTCAACCGAACTTCCAATGCATGTAGATGGCAGCACCAGACCTATGTAGAAGTAAGTGAAAAAGCGGTGTTTCGCCCCAGGAAGATAACCTTAATTATATTTGGTTTGGGGTTGGCCTTTCCTCCCCCAGGCCGTATCTGAGCTGGTATGACATGAAGCTATCCCTAACCTAACAAACTATAGGATGTAGCTATAGACACATGGATCATTTGTTGTCGGAGACTACGTGTTGATGGGAAAATGAGACCCCATCGTCGTCGTCGCAGGAGAAAAACCTAACGCAACGAGCCGTTGAACCGATGTCGTTGATAGCGATGGAAGATATCGACCAGGAACCAGCAACGAGCTTCGCCGAACGGGAACTAACGAACGAACGAACAGGTTTTGATTAATGACAATCGATTTTCCGTGACAAAAGGAAGGAACGGACCCGAAGAATTGATTTGTTTCGTTGAAAATAATGATCGGAATGTGATAGGATTGTTATTCGGAACCGGAAGAATGTCCATAGGAAGAAAAAAAGTGTTGGAGTAAAAAGGTTATCCTAGTGAAAGTAAATGCAGTCTAATCAGATGATTGGAGGATAATTTTGTGAATGAAGCTCAACTTTGATTGACCTTTTCCGGGTTTCATTATCAAAACCAAGCTCTGTTTTTTTTTTTCAATAAATCAAAGCTACTAATAAATTGAAAAGGAATTTTATAATATACACCCACAAATCAAACTCTACTCCAATAGTGAACTTCCTTGGAGGTGGAATTATCGATAAAAGATTTTAAGTCAGATCGGCATTAACAAGCTTTCTAATAATTGAATCCCAGCACAACCACATGGCATATGTCTGAGAGAAACCAAACTTTTCGGCGTAGAGGTTTGCTAAATAAACATTGAATTTTTGCATTCTCTTCCATGGGTGTAGGTTCCAAGGAAACAATATGAACGCGGATGCAAAAAAATCCTATAAATGCACAATTTTACAGGAATTCTAACAAATGAATTTCAGCCTAAGTATAGAATAAACTTGGGCAGTTTTAATAATTTTCATTTAAGAACAGAGTATAAAAATTTACAGTGTACAGTTGAATTAAATGAAACATTTTTCGACCATATCAACAGGTTAAAAAAAGAACAATTAGTTGGTTAGGGTCATATAATCCCGGCTAACTATTTTGGCTATTCTATATGACCATAACCGCCTAATTTTCCTTTTTTTGCTAACTGACTCTGGTAACTCTATACAAAAATCTAAAAATCGCCGTTTCTGAGATATCGCTTCGAGAAAGTGCAGTTTGGGTCATATCGACAGTAAGCAAAAGAAGGTTTGGAACATTCGACATCCAAGACCTGGAAACAGTATCCTGATACAGTTAACTAACTCAAAGAGAATTTCGAAAGCTATTTTGATTTCACAAGAAATGAATTTTTTGATAATAATAATCATGCTCACAAACCTAACTCACAATAAAGTAGGTACCTAATACATTTCAAAATTTAAACTTTTTTAAAGCATTTGGAACACAAAAATGAATCCAGACTCGGATCCTTTAACTACTTCAAATCTTCAACCAATTTAACATGAGTCAATGTAAAACAGGGCCGTTGAAAAAAACTGACTTTTGGGGGGTTCGTAACCTTAACATTCTTAACATTTAGCTAGCTTAGCTTGGTTGACTACTCATATCCACGCCACCTTAAATCAATGAACTGGAAATGCTGTGCAAATATGTTTAAACAACAACACTTTTAAAGACTTCAAATAGCAAATTTTATTAGGCTTTGCTCAACTTACGCATTTCCAATTCCATGATCGCTGGCGTGGCTAGGCAGAACAAGTTCTACTTCGCCAATGGTTGCTACTCCGTGATTGATCGAGGCCATCAATTTTGTGCAAGGACCAAAAGAATGGTGCTTGGGACTAGCAGTTCATTTGCAATGCACAAAACTTATGCTCTCCCTTTGAAAATGATCAATAACGGCGCCGGCCACGTCCTAGTAGTCAATGAGGGATGCAGGAAGGATTGTTAGTAGGATACTTCATAGGATCAATTAACAACCTTTCGCCCTTTAATATTCCAAAGATAAATTTTGAAAAATTTAGAAACAAAGATAAATCAATATCTCCGACTATAGAAACCGTCTATACGTCTGCGAATCCATATTGAAATATCCAGGGAAAGGGTTTTGTAAGATGGAGAAGGTTTAAGATCATCTCTATTAGGCAGCGACGAAAAGGCAAAAATTTTACCATAATGCAGTTATGGTAAATAAAGCATATTTTAAAAATTTTCTTGAAGCTAACTTATTTTTCTAGCTATTTTTCCTGTTAAATTGATGTTTTTCCAAAAACGACCCTTCAAAATGAAGAGATACTTCAAAGTATAGTTATAACTAAATTTTTGATGTCTTATGCTTTTTAATAAATACCTCGTTTTTAAATTAAAAAAATTAAATGAGATTTCTGTATTAATAATTGATAGAGGTTGTTTATGGAAACTCATCATATCGATTCTACTCTTTGCCTCATATTGATTTCGCTATTACTGAAAAGAAAAAGCATGAGCTTGCTATGAACTTTCAGCAAAACGACGGAAAATAATTCGTCTCAAACGATTCGGTCTTATCCATTCATTACAACTTGAATCAATGATGAAAAAAAATCATTGTCTAAAAAATATTCCGATAGTCATTCTATGCTTTTTAAACAGTTTCGTGATGCCTTAGAAAACAAATTTGTACTTCACCTAATAATCACCGGTATAATTTATTTTTCCTTAAACGGGTTAATAAGCCTCTGTGTATAAGAATCTGAGAAAAGATTATTTTAGATTACGATTTTTTTTTGAAATTACTGAAATGAAGTCAATATGTCTGTTTAACGAAAGACCTAATCGTTTGAGCTCAAGATTGGTTTATGAGACAAGGCTTAATATTAAACGTTAAATTTATTATTGAAAAATGTAACAAGATTATTTTATTAGGGTGGAGACAACAGATTCCGACAGATCGCACAAAAGGTTTTTTAAAAGGCGATTGAAACTTCGTTTGTTGACCAATGAACAAAAACGTGGTTGAAAATGTAAAAAAAACTACCATTTCATGCGAATAATTCCGCACAAGCTAAAAAAAATCAGTTTAAAAATTGTTTTACATGTTTATGAGGTGAAACTAAACGAGACTGTCAATAACTACATTCAGATTAAGAAATATATTTTAAAAAACCTCTGGAATTCCGTTGAAACCTTCCAAACATGATTTTTTTTCCATTGATACTTGAAAATTCTAGGTCCTTTATTGGTTCCCCGACGAGACATTAAAACTTACTAAGTTCTTCCCGGTTCGCTAACAATCCTGCAACACATTTTAATCCTTTCCCCTCCGTGACCCAAATATAATAACGTATAATAACGTCTAAATTTTCGACAAATTTTTATTTTTTGTATTCTTTTTTTAAACACCTTTTTTTTTAATGAAAAAATCTGTAATAATTTCTTTCTTGCCTTCCAGTCAGCAGGACATGAAAACAACATCCATTTAAAAACGGTATAAATTCACAAATGAAAAAAAAAAAACATTTTTTTAAATAAAAAAAGGATATTCAAAAATAGTATTCGAAAAAAGGAACTAAAGAACTACAGGCGATACCTGCTGTTGAAGGGCTACAAAGAAACGGTATTAAAAGTTGCACTTCAAAATGCTTAAAAAACACCACTGAAAATACGATGAAATTTCAAATTTTCTTTGAGTTTTTTTTTATATTGTATAGAATTTTAAAATTGAAAAATTTAATCTGGCATATGGTGAAATATGGTGAAATATGTTAATTACTTTGTGGTTATATTGACAACAACGGAACCTTATAGTACTTTCGAAAACTTATCGATTAAAGCTACAAATGCAGGATTTGTTGAAACAAAAGTGTAGAGGTCAAAATTTTCCAAAACTTTCTTTTTGTAACGTTTAGAAAGCTGTAGGAAATTAAAACTTAAAATAAAATGTAGGGAAAAAAACAAAACACAGAAAACAAGGAAAATTAACAGTTTAGAGCAGAGGTGAGCAGGGGTGTTATAAAAATTTTATGCCTTAATTTTTTTTCTACAATGGATAGTTAGGAAAATTCATTCTGGCATTTTTAGCGTTTATTATGTTCTGTTCAAGACTTAAATGCAATATTGTTTGTTGACATAACGAAATATTGGAGTAAACTTTTTTTTCCTTATTATTTAACTCCTACCACTTTGAAAGCTTAATCAATTAAACTGAGTCGGAAAAACAGTCAAAAATCGCAACCTACACATGATCAAAAGTATTTCGAAGCCGGTTTAGTGAAGTTATTGTTTTCATTTCAAGCAAAAATAAAGTTGGATGATAAAAAATATGCTCAGCAGATAATTTTTAAAAAATTATTTTATCCAATTCGGAAAAAAGGCATGTTCCGTTTGCATTCAAATAGTGGCAAATAAAAATTCAACCAAAAACTTGTGATAAATTATTTATTTCTTTTTATTGACGAAAATTACGAAATTTAAATAAAGCCTAGGTGAACAATTTAAGATTGTTTATCAACATGAATCAACCCACAAAAGTTATTAGTTCTTGATAAAAAAAAAACCACTATATCACAAACATCGGTAAATTGAGTTATTTCACTTATAATTCGCTATCCACATTACCAGAGTCAAAATATAGCTTTAGAAATCCTTTCGAAATTAAATCTAAATAAGATTAAAAATGATAAAAATGTGGATAGTTTTGAAGATAGTTGCTTAAAAATATGTGAAATTGAACATTTCTCTCTGATTTCGCAAACCTTGCTCAACATCTGAAATCAATGATCCAATACAGAACTTCAATTTAAAAAACGGGGTTTTTAACGTTTGTAGGAAAAAATTAGGCTTTGAGGAAAAGTTTCAATACTGAAAAAAAAATCACAGAAAGTCAAATAGCGATTCAACGTCCAACGCTAAGAAGACTGTGATTTCTTTAAAAATATATTTATGGTGAGCTCCAGAAGATTTTTAAATGGAAGTGATGGCGAATAGTATCAACGGTTTGAAAAAGAATGTTGTAAGAACGAATGTTCGCCAATAAGTACTATAAAAATTGAGAGAATTTAAAAATGACAAAGCTGTACCTTTTCAATGTCGGGTATTTAAAAAGTCGTATTGAATTTCTGTTTTTGAGCGCGTGTATTCGTTTCATCATGGCTGTTTCAGATTTATTTTAGCCAAAAATTTTTAGCTATAAAAATGACGTGAAGCTCTGTTAATTAAAAAAAATGTTATTTTAAGTGCGGCCCGCCGAAAAGATTTCAAATATTTATTGGCCCGTTGGTTCAAAAGGTTGCTCACCCCTGGTTTAGAGTAAATTTTAAAAAACCCAATAAAAATAAATACTTAGCTTGGGTACTTTTCAATGCTTGAACTTTTGCTTGTTATCCTCTACGGTCCACTTGTGGCTCCTTCTGGCCAATGGCATAATGGTTGCATTGCGTTTCCTATAATCCGGAAGGACCCTTTTGCTCCCTGATCGTTCGTTCCATTTTTGGTGTGTAATGACTACAACTGGGGCCTTCCGTCCTGAACTCATAGTTAACACTTGATTTTAAATGATTTTTGGATTTTTTTTCACAAGCTTGAAATGAAGAGCTCGAAAAAAACACGTCAGTTTTTTGTCACAGACTACTTAGATCTCCTTAACATTCTTAACATTTTTTCTTAAACAATGTACGAATAAAAAAATAAAAAATATTATTTTTTAAAACAATATGATTATTCATCATAAAGTTCTTTTACATAAATAAATTTTCGTGTTAAATGGAAACTTTTGAAAAAAACATCTTAAAATATATCAGAATGTTAAAAATGTTCAAAATCTCAAATCTTATGAACTTAGCTTAAGAAAAGAATCCCAGAAGTTCTCCCGCAAATATCTGGGCCGGAAGGCCTGGCAAAATTCAGCAAAACTGTGTTTCCAAATTTTTAAACCAAAATTCGGGCAATATCCGAGAAAAGTTGACAAAAATTGAGGAAGTATTCAACAAAAACCAAGAAAACAAAACATTTGAATCATTACATTTTTATCAAAAAACATAACCGGATTCTGAATCGTATTCCAGGCTCCTAAAAAATCGTTAATGTTTATTTTAATAAATCTAGCTTGCAAAAACTTCTTCTTTAGGCGACCAAATTTAAAATATCAATGATGGAATTTTAATTTTTTGTTTGATATTCCAAAAAAAATGTGAATGAATCTGGACAAAATCATGATTTTTTCCAACAAAATTTGGGCAACCGGGCCGGGTCGAATCTTTCCCATTTTATTAAAACTGGATAATCTGACCAGCAGAATTTTGTTTATTTGATTTTTACTTACAATCAGGGTTGTCAACTATTTTTGTGAAAAGTCTGGAAGATTTTGAAAAAAATGTCTGGAAATGTCTAGAAATGTCTGGATAGCTTACATTTCAAAGTGATGACTTTTTGTTGGTCGCAAAATCTCCATGTTGCCTCTATTAGTTTACGTGTTCTGTCTGATGCTCAATTTGAGCGTTTGCAATTATTGATAGCTTTCAAAAACTTCTGAATAAAAAATAAATAATTTCTTATCATTTCCTTTCGTAGTGAACCATGAACATTTTCAATTTTTGTAGTATCTTAAAACAATTTTGTCCTGATCTAAAAGTCTGGAATTGTCTGGAAGACATGTCAAAAGTCTGAAAATCTGGAAACTTGAAAAATGTCTGGCAAAAGATCCAGACAAAATCTGGAAGGTTGACATCACTGCTTACAATAAGTTTATTTAATAATTTTTTTAAATGCCATCAATTTCGAAAAAAATCTAAAATTTTCAAATCAATTTTTTTTCAAAGCAAAAATAAAAGATTATATTTTTGCGTTTGAAATCGGATTTATGCAAACTCGATCCTAGTTTAAAATTTTAGTTTGAATTTGGTTAATGAAAAATCGGAAATATTAATAATGTTGAACAATACGCCATAATACATGGAATTTCTTTAAGAGAAGATACATTTTTCTTTATCATCAATTGCTTTTCAAAATCAATCCCTGTAGGTTTTTTTCAGTAAGTTCTTCTTAAGACAAAACATGCAAAGTAAACTCAAATTCTACATAATTTTTTTTCATTTTCAGTTCAATTGTGCAAACGAACGGACTTTGGCTACATTTCAAAATCAAACTATAAATCAGAATTAAAAGCCTGCGATCACTTGCAATTTAAATTCCTTACGAAAATAGTCATCTTGACAATTTTATTTTCATTGTGGAACTCATTACCGAGCTGAATCTGAATTAGAATTTGAACCTGAATTCAAAATTCTAATTTTCAATCTCTTTAAAATTAAAATTCGTCTTTTGAAATGTTCATAAAAAGGTTTCTATTAAAAGTCAAAAAATGAAATCAGTATCAGAGCCCTCGATCATGAACACATAATTATGATTTAGATGTTTTGGGTTTCAATGATTATTCTTTATTCCAATTATGTATTCCTAATCCGACATGCTAATCTTAGCAAAAATTTAAAAAAAACCGAAAGATAAATCCATATTGCCATTTTGAAGCTTTGTTATGTTTGAATTTTGCACATGATTTCTAAGTTTTTACTTCAAATTTGGAAAGATATTCGCTAAATTTCAATACAAAAATGCGTATGGCTTTCGAAAATCATGAATCATTTTTTGAAGGAAAATTTGAAACCGAATTCAAACGACGATTTCAAACACAGTTTTTAATTTCAATTTATATTTAATGATAATTTAAACCAAAATTCAAGAATCCTTTACTGGATACGTAATGCGAAACATGAAAACAAAAATAAAATTTCAAACTTGATTATAAGGAACCATAATTCCTGAAATAAATTGAATATTATTTATAATTAAGTATCCAGAAATGTACTAATATCAATGAGTGAAAAATTTTATAAAAATTTTTTGCTTAATTCTGAAACTAATATTAGTTTTCGATATTTTTGACATCGGTTCTAAGTAAAGATTGTTACTTTCAAATAACCTTCCCCCCTCATCCAAATTTGATGAAGAATAACAAATTTTGAATGTACATTAAAATACCTCGCTTGCTTTTGATGGACCCTCACCTTTTGTTCTCAATGATTATAGGTGGATACTAGAGTGCCCCAAATGACCCGACTTTTAAAAAAGTTATACGGATCACGGGAAGGGATCGCTCAACGAGCCTGAAGTTTGTTTGGAATTATGAGACATTTTGTTCGGGAGAAACATGAAAAACCAGTTTTTCATCAATAGCTTTTATTCCCGTCGGCCAAATTCTTTCAAAAACGAGTTTTCTTAAAGCTTTAATTTTGAAAAATATTTCATTCGAAGACTATATTTCAAAAAAATTTATTAGGCTTCAAAAATGGGCTAACTTTTTTAAGGATGGTATTCATCACTGTTCATGAGTCGGGGCGGTCGAATATCGCACTGATGAATAGTGTGGTAGATAAGTCCTGTAGAGAGTATATGTATTTAGAAAACTTGATAAAAATTAATTTCTATTTACACTTTTCATGGATGCAATCATGAGTATGAGATTCAAGAAAGTGCTAGAAAATAATGATTGAATATTGTTTGTTCAATTGATGATCTTATGTTCAAATGAGAAATAATAAGTTGTGTTTAATTATTATTATAACAAAAAATCATAATTGGTTTGTTATTAAAGCTTTGACTGTCAAAAACTAAGAAGCGTGTAATCGTGTGTAAAAGGGAAAGAAAATAAAAATAAATGAGAACCTGAGTGGTATGTGAGCGGCAAGTTGGATGAGAATGAACTGGTGAGAAGCGATGAAGGAATGTGTGAGGGGATCGAAAAGAAGTGAGCATACTGTTTTGACATTCTACATTCGGAATTTTGCGCGGAAGGACTGGTGTTTTGTGACGAGATTGAGAATGGCCTGCGGAATCGTCGATCTGGCAGAAAAGATGGTGTTCTTGACAAACTGGCGGTCCGGCGGAAGTATGTTTACCACAATGGCGCAGTTTACGCTCCAAGCTCGTGAGTATTTCTTTAGATATCTCAATTTAAATTTGAATTCCCCAAAATGGCGTCGGTTTAATACGGTTTGGAATTTTGTTCATGCTGTTAGTTACCCATCTACAAGGGTGCCAGATGTGCAGACGGATTACATCGTTTGATAGGCTTAATCGGATTTTAACTCTATAATGGCCATCATTTTAGAGTTGATGTAGCCTCAATTTATACAAGTTTTATTTTCGGTTAGTAGTCGGTCATCGTATGTTTCGTTTTATTTTAATTTCTTAAGCAGTAGAGTCAATGGTTTCACGATAAATATCACCAGAGAACGGATATTACATTGCATATAATTTTTATCTAAATGTAACTAACTTTGAGGCTACTGTAATTTCGAATAATAATCTTAAAGTTGATGCTCAGACACGTTGAGTTGTGAGGCATATACTTCCTGTAATTAACGAAAGCGGCAAATTGTTCAAAATATACCATTATATTGAAACAAACGAAAGGTAATTGCAAAAAGGAGATACTTACAGAATTAAAATCTTTGATGCTTGAACTGTTCTTGGAAGCTTTAATTAAAAAAATGATATGGATGTGTGATTATTGAAATATGTTTTGCTTTATGAAACGTTGTTGCTATTCATCAAACTTTTACCAATATTTTCTTTATGTATGCGTGAAGTACGTTTTACATTATGTCACTACATGTTTCGTTTTACTCACGCGAGATAATTTGTCTATGAATTTGAAATTCGAAGTGTTTGCGCCGGTATTGGCAACCTTGCCAACC
The DNA here is from genome assembly GCF_029784155.1 of Uranotaenia lowii. Classification (NCBI taxonomy): domain Eukaryota; kingdom Metazoa; phylum Arthropoda; class Insecta; order Diptera; family Culicidae; genus Uranotaenia; species Uranotaenia lowii. The sequence continues at coordinate 163,394,109 of NC_073692.1, read as the reverse complement.
AGCGAAGATGAAAAATTAATCAAACACCTCGGCAATCGGCAACCCTTTCTGTGTTTGGTTCCAACACTTGGAAGACGTTTGATAGATGTCTGGTCAACATGAAATAGCATCAGTGATATTGCAGTCGCAAACGAAAAGTTAAGTTTGGGGATTCAGCGACAATATATTGCCACGAGCTGTATAGAATTTTGAATAACGAGTTTTCATGAAATGAAGATCTATAAAAGATGGCTTGCGGAAGATCAAGTCCAAAGAAACTTGAATGTAATGCTACAATTAAAATGATTGATCAAAAGACGACTTGCGGAAGGTCAAGTCCCATTCAGTTTGAATGCGATCATGTTAAGAAATGTTCAATAATGTTTTTAAAAATGACGAGAAAAAAACGGCCTGCGAAAGGTGAAGTCCGAAAAAAGTTGTATATAGGATTGAAGTTGAAGCGATTTATCAAAAGGCGGCTTGCGACAGGTCAAGCCCCGTTCAGTTTGTGCGACAGGTCATAAACTGAATGAGATGATGTTTTAAAATATGACATAATACGTTCGGAAATAACGATCGATGAAAGACGGCTTGCGGTAGGTCGAGTCCAAAGAAAGTACATAAGATAAAAGTTGGAGTGATTCATCAAAAGAAGACTTGCGACAGGTCAAGTCCTGTTCAGTTTGTGCGACAGGTCATGAACTGAACGAGATGATATTTTAAAATATGATATAATACGTTCGAGTAAGTCGACCGAAAAAAAAAAACGGCTTGTGGAAGGTCAAATCCAAAGAAAATCGTACATAAGATTGAAGTTGAAGCGATTTATCAAAAGACGGCTTGCGACAGGTCAAGTCCCCTTCTGTTGTGCGACAGGTCACGAACTGAATGCGATGATATTTAAAAGTATGAAATAATACGTTCAGAAATGACGATCGAAAACACGGCTTGCGGAAGGTCAAGTCAAAAGAAAGTTGTACATGAGATTGAAGTTGGGGCGATACATCAAAAGACGGCTTGCAACAGGTCAAGTCCCATTCAGTTTGTGCGACGGGTTATAAACTGAATAAGATGATATTTGAAAATTTTGAATGATTGGTATTTCCTTCTACCTCTTCTACTTCTAGGTAATTGAGGTTCAGTATAGAGATGAAGAGTATTGGGAAATTGATACTGAATTGGATATCTTGTGACAGTTCATGTCTCTTTCTTTGTTCCAACAAAACTTAATGCAATTAAACTTAGAAATGTTGAAAGTTATTTTATATAGGTAATAATAATTTGACATCCTGAGATAACAATCTCAAGACGACATGGTGGAGGTCAGGCTGGATTCATACTACAGTTTACATATGGAGGAGTTGTCAATATTGCTAAATTAGTTCCGGGTTCTTCAGGGCAATTTTCCCATAGGCCTCTAAGTGTGTAAAGAAAAGAAAAACTTACATATGTAGGTACGAAATATCAATGGGAATTGATCATGTTGGGAATAATCTATCAAGATTTTGTTGATTTTATTGCGAAAAATCTCAGAATTTAAATGTCATTCGCAAAATTGGAGGATATATGGATAATGGAAAATATAAATTCTAATCCTCTCTTTAGAAATATACAAGAGCCACACTTTTACAAGTATTAAAAATAAACGCTTATTGCATGCTGTATCAAGAATGGAAGCCTTAAGCAGTAAGGTATAGATTTTGTGCCTTGCAGTCAAATGTATCATTGAAATTTTTGAAAATCCAAATTAAGTATAAGACGAAGGGAATTCGTATTGTATTGAAATTTGAAATCAGAAGTTGAAGTCAAATCCATACTGTAATATAATACATATCAAGAGTAAAAAAAAAATTAGACTTGAGCCAAGAATAATAATGGAATAAATAAGGATTTGGTTCGTCATACCACATAAAATAGCAGTCTTCAAAATAATTAATTGACCATGTAAAAATTCTATAATCTGTACCTTGAAGTTAACTAAAGGTAACATCAGATTTTTTGTTTCAAAACGAATCGGAAATAGAAACGGGAGACTAAGTTAGAAGAATTATTTGTTTTCACAAATTCAGAACGAGGGCCTTTTTCTGAATTTCTAAACGTATCTTGATTCTAAGAATATAATAAGCTGTGTTAATAAAAATTTAGTTATCAGAACTCAAAAAAGGGTGAAACCCAAGATAAAGCATTGATTTTGCAACATTCTCAGTGTTATCTTCAATTTATTCCAAAACGAAAATTGAATCATCCAAGTTCATTGTAGAATATGTAAATAGAATTGAACATATCCAAAATCGCAGCTTACAAATTCAATTAAAGAATTTCTCTTAGGACCCATAAATTTCGTAATAAAGTTGCTATCGTATATGTTTTGGTAATGCGTCTAATGAAATTTAAAAATCTCAAAATTGTGTATGATCAAAGAAAATTTAACACAAAATATGTTACTGTGGTATGTTGGCAAGAAGAACTGAGGTACCTCCAAAGATTTAAAAGGAAGGTTCTTTAAAAAAATATTGTAGATGTGAACACGGCAGATTGAAAGTAAAGCCTCATCCCCTGAGTGCATTAAAATATAATTTTGTATGTTAAAATGTTTTAATGACGTATTGATGTTTTATACGACTTCATTATCGGTGCTGCAAAGTAATAATTATATAATAGGTAAAAATACTACAGAACTACAGAAAACTGGAAGAAGAAAACTTGAATTTGATATTCATATCGTTTGTATAAGTTGTTAGCTTTAATATTGACCATCTTCCATACCTAAAACAAAAAAAAACTAAATAGTTGATTATCTCATGAAAAGCATGTTGTGAATTACTGACCTTGAAACTCAATGGATAAAAATAAAACTCAGCTTACGCGACATAGTTCGTGGACAGAAGGTTGAGAAATGCATTAATTACTTACTGTTTCCATAGAACAAGTTAAAATTTATAGTCGCGCATTAAAAAGTAGGTAAACATAGGTAAACAAATATGTACATTTTCAATTCAAATGGTTGTTTATTGCAACTTTTTTTACTGATTTAAAACCATTTAAAATAGGTTTCCTAACATCTTGTAATTAAAAATACCCGCCGTTGAATTTAGAATAGAACGAAATATTTTCAATATTTATTCATTGATTTGTCTATCTTTCTTATGGTATTAAAAAGTGGTATAAAGAATATTAAATTATATTACATCAGCGCAGAACATACTGCATAAACTAGAGTAAGAGAATAACTTTAGATAACACCTTTTAAATTTTGTGAAGGATGAGAGGTATTCTGCCTATAGGATATTTTTTCTTGAATCTGATGATTTTGATTAGAATAAGAGGTTCATCAGATGATTTATGCTTAAGTAGGATGACTGTCAAGTAACAAGATGAAATCGATAAACTCCTTCATCTCAATATTACCATTACTTTCAGGTTAGATGATATTCGCGTGATGTAAATTGTGTTTTTTTTTACATAAGAAGATTTCTTGTTTCCACCTCAGTAGTCAATACAGCGACATTTGATTTAAAATCTTTCTCATCTGGGTGTTTTTTGACGCGAGTTGGTTAGACTAGTAGTTATTACTTTTGGCAGCACGAAACATCAATCCAGTTTCAATAAATCCTATCAATTTCAGGAAAATTCTGGTCTCCAGGAACGTTAGTTTTGAATAGAACAGGTACATTCACAATCGTTGCTTCGCAAAGCGTAGGTATCGGCTGGTTCTGAGGTTTCATCTGAACGCAAAGACTGTTTTATTTACATTTGAAATTTCATTGAATAATGTATGTGTGGACTTACTTTTCACTCATTGATCAGCACAGTTGGTGCAACTTTTTATATTGGCTGCGTTCTCAATACCTTCAATCGGAAGTTGTTTAACCGAGCTTGGTTTGTAGAACAGGCTACACTCGACAATTGCTCCTATCTTTCGGCCGGGAAGTTTCAGCACTCGATCCATTCCTTTTTGCCTCTTATTTTTTGCCTCGGTAGGCATTTTTGATGGTTCTCCGAATAGCGAAGCTTTGGTGGCGGCCAGGAACATCCACGTTAGGCGATTTCCGGTTTTAAGTGTCCGACAGTTGAAATGGACAAAAGTTTGTCGTGGCTAGTTTCCTCTTGCCGGTTCGACGGATTTTCAAAACAAACAAAATATTTGAAATGTCAAACCAATGAGTGACTGAGAACTCTCGGACTCGAACAATAACTCAATGCACTCAACATTCTAACACACGCAAGAAAAAAACTCTAATTTCGAGTTAAAACTTACACTTGAAATGAATAAATTCACACAGTGCTTTTAAAAGCGTAAATTTGTGAAATCAGTACAAAGTTTAAGAAAAGTTTTAAGTCAAGTAATATGACTTTCTACTTATTAAAATAAAGTTTTATGTAGTAAATTCACACAGTGCTTTTAAAAGTGTAAATTTGTGAAATCAGTACAAAGTTTAAGAAAAGTTTTAAGTCAAGTAAAATGAACTTTCTACTTATTAAAATAAAGTTTTATGTAGAACTTATGCATTTTCAAATATTTGATTCGATCTGTGTTACGTTGCCTTATTTTGAGGAATTGCCTTCATTCAAATATTCTTCAAATCGGATAAAAGTGTCTACAAAATAAATAACGTGAATGAGTGAAACAATTTTGAAATAAAATCAACTTTATTAAAGTAAAAACTTATAATAAAAATAAATAATCATGTGACAAAGAAAATATATTAAAAAAAATTAATGAATTAACTGGACATGAAAATATTTTCTGATTTCGGAAACGTTTCTTCAGTAAGATTTCTGTTGATAGTAAGAGTAGAGAAGAGGGCGAATGTGGTAGATAAGTCCTGTAGAGAGTATATGTATTTAGAAAACTTGATAAAAATAAATTTCTATTTACACTTTTCATGGATGCAATCATGAGTATGAGATTCAAGAAAGTGCTAGAAAATAATGATTGAATATTGTTTGTTCAATTGATGATCTTATGTTCAAATGAGAAATAATAAGTTGTGTTTAATTATTATTATAACAAAAAATCATAATTGGTTTGTTATTAAAGCTTTGACTGTCAAAAACTAAGAAGCGTGTAATCGTGTGTAAAAGGGAAAGAAAATAAAAATAAATGAGAACCTGAGTGGTATGTGAGCGGCAAGTTGGATGAGAATGAACTGGTGAGAAGCGATGAAGGAATGTGTGAGGGGATCGAAAAGAAGTGAGCATACTGTTTTGACATTCTACATTCGGAATTTTGCGCGGAAGGACTGGTGTTTTGTGACGAGATTGAGAATGGCCTGCGGAATCGTCGATCTGGCAGAAAAGATGGTGTTCTTGACAAACTGGCGGTCCGGCGGAAGTATGTTTACCACAAATACCACCGTTGATAAAGTTAGCCCATTTTTGAAGCTTAATAACTTTTTTATCTTAACTCTTATCGAAATGCAGTCTTCTGATGAACTATTTTTCATAGTTTAGGCTTTAAGAAAAACCGTTTTTGAAAGAAATCAGTCGAAAAAGACAAAAGTTATTGATGAAAAACTGGTTTTTCATGTTTCTACCAAACAAAATGTTTCAAAATCTCATACAAATTCAGGCTCGTTGAGCGACCCCTTCCCGTGATCTGATCTAGCCCAAATTTGGCATGAGATCTTGTACTAGGACTAGGAACAATTTTGGCCTGCAACGCATAACATTTCATAGGTTTTGAGTTTCCCATACAAATTTGGGGCAGTCTAGTGGATATGAGTAATCAACTAAGCTAAGCTAAGCTAAATAAGATAGACGACGAACCATTTTATCCAATCTACAGCGTTTCAGATTTCTAAAACTGTTATAAGGGTATTTTCTACTTTCACAATAACTTCTGAGGGTGAACGAACACACGAAACGAACACACACATATAGGATCTCAGTGAAACTTCATGTTTCTTTGAAGAGATCTAAATTCTACTTAAGACTAAGCGTACATCTTTCAAGGATATAATGGCTAGCATTTTATTAATGCTAACACCACCAACCCACAGAAAGAGTACTATGTTTGCCGTGACCAAGACTCGATCTCATGACCTCTGGCTTAGAAGACTTGAACGCTATCCTCTAGGCCACGGTCGGCGGCCATAACCACTTCAACATATTTGATGAATTTATGCATTTTAACCAATAAAAGAGGAATAATCGAGTCCGACCTGAATACAACTTTGTGGAAGACATGAAAGCTCTGATTAAAATTACAAAAAAGTTTGCATTTTTATTCCGCTATTGGTGGACCCCTTGAAAATAAATTTTATACCAAAAAATAATCCATGTGAAACTGAACAATATTGTCTAAGATACCAAATCAGTAGCAACACGTGAAATGGGTTGTTCATTTATAACGTTTCGAGAAAAACGCGTTTGAAAATTTTGCAACCTTTTTTAGATCACTAATTAAGATTAACGTGGAATCTTTCAAGACTATGTGGCCCAAGCGGTTAATAGGATCATTCTTAATAAACATAAATATTAAGGGGGAGTAGGGTCTAACACTTTCAAAAAATCGATTTTTTTATTTTTTTATTTTGTTATTGTAAAACATTTCAAGAATGTTGTGTCAAATTTTCAAGTCAATCGAAGCAAAACTGTAGAAATTAAAGGCCTTAGTCTCCTCTTATCTAATACTTCATCATTTTTAGAGCATAAACTTCAAACGCGTTTTTCTCGAAAGCACATTTTTAAAGTCCGTGGACATCGTCATTTGAAAACTATTTCATCGATTCTTTTCAAATTTGGAACATATTTTCTACATATAAAATACCAAACCCAAACGATTTTCTTTTTTTTTTTTTCTTACTTTGGGGAGATTTTACAGATAAAAAATGGCGGATTTTTTCGTGAAAAATCGTAGTTTTTACTTCAAACAGCCACAAAAATTTCATAAATTTTTTTTTAGTTAAATCAAATCGTTGGGGTTCAGAAAAACATCTATTAAAAATATTTTGCTCTGATTTTTTGACTTCAGATGATTCTGTGCTGAGATACAGTGTCCAGCACAAATCCTGTTTTTTAAAAGGCATCCTCGAAAGTGCTCCGTCACCGGCTCATTTTTCAATATTTTTCTACGAAAAAATTACTAACTGTTCTTTTAACAATGCTTTGTATAATGCAAAAAATTTGAAAACATTTGTTTGAACGATAGCTCTAAAAAAATCGTGAAAATGGTGTTTTTTTACCCGTTAGACCCTACTCCCTCCTTAAGAGTATCGATAAAAGGGTATTATCATGGAAAAATAACTCGCAATTGTTTAACCTAGCTGGAGTAAAAATTTCTTCTTAATAGTTTATACATTATTCGCATTGTACTTTATGTCTCATGTGTGTGAGTGAGATGGAGATAAAAATTTTCCCTGTTTTTTGACAAACGCTTATGGTTCTTTCTTAAGGAGTGAGTGAATAGCTCTTCGCATTTTTTCCCTTTTTAATGTTTTGCAACCAGACCGTTTGCTTTGTTGTGGAGTAAAGGGTGCTTAAACCATTTTTTGTCGGAATTTCGTCATATTATGGCTACATATCTTTAAGATCCATATTGAATTTTAAATGCAATGGAAACTGATAAACCAAAAATGGTTTTAATGATAAGTAGAGCTCAGATTGCGCAACTTGAATCTACTGAAATCAAGTTTTGTTAATTTGTCTTGAATATCTTTTACATATGCTGATGCTAAAATGTGTATGTCTCAATTCCTGGGCGCTTTTTATTTAGTTAGATTGATGTTCTGCACCACTGTGTATTGTATTTCATTTTCATTTTCTACCTGATTGCCATCGATTAAAAAATAATAATATATCAAATTTGATAACTTCAAAGTTGAAAAAAAAATTCGAAATCTATTGCTCGCTAATACTCACTCATCATCGTCCAGTAGCAGGAGTCCCAATCGAGGTGTTTCAGCTCCCGGCGTCTAATGTTGGAAATTTTTTCCCGGAACACGGCTTCCCATGCACTCAGCTTGATCAGTTTAATGCCTAGCAGCACTTCGTTAATCCGCCGTAATCGCTCGTCGGTGCATTTCTGCGAATAGAAAACAAACAAATCATGTTGATAGAATATTTAGCTTATGCCTGTTTTGCTGAGGCCACTGGCAAGTGACCAGTAGCTCTGGTGCTTATCTATGATTTTTCTTGTTAAGTTGGGATTTATATTCCTCTTCATGTCGGAAAACTTCAAAAGAGTTTTTTTTTATTGACTTGTTTGTCAGTGAATGCAACAAATTCTTGTTATGTTTGAATCAGAGAGTGAATACTTTCAATTATAAAATGGTTGGAGGATAAATATTAACAGATGAACTTACTGATGTATGTTTGGCATTTTTGGACATCATTTTGCCAATAACAAACTGCAGTGGTGTCATAGTCAGAACGCACACTATTGATCCAATTACGCTGCTAACGCCTAGCAATCGATAGAGTAGATACATCACAATTCCAATCTGGAAGAAAGAACAAAAATTTCTATGAGTTATTATAATAAAAATCAAGTGTTTAAGAAGACTGTCACTCAGTGTGTTTTTAACAAGAATTGGAATATATATCTTTGACGGTTATTCTTATTGTTCTACGAAAATTCCAAAAACTTGCATTTAGCTGATTGCAACTTTTACAACAACAAAATGTTAGAATAACAAAGTCTCAATTTTCGAATAAAAAACTGTTTTGCAAAAACTTTTATCGCTCGTAAAAAACTCGAATAGATGAGCTGAACCAGTCAAAAGAGCATTTCACGCATCAACGCACAGTAGGGATTTTTTATCAAGAGAAGGAACCTAGCACGATCGCCTAAACAGTATGGGAGAGCGGGGAATCATGGGCCACTTTTTTTCCTTTTCCCATAACTTCTTTAATATAAAAGATAAAATGAAAATAAAAAATGGTATGGTTTTCTACATTATCAAGGTATCATAAGGTATTTTTTTTAATTTTTTAATAAGTTATTTTCCCCAAATTCTGACTGTTTGAGGAAAAGCAATATTTTTTGGATTTTGAAAAATGGTGGGGAATCGTGGGCCACCAAATCCAAATTTACCAAATAACATGCAAAGTTTATGAGTTGACCCAAAACTGTGATTTCCTAGTTCATTTCGTTATTTTCAGATGATGAAATAAAAAAAAAGCTGTGTATGATCGCATAGATTCCAAAACCTGGCTCGCGAACGTTTTGGCAAAATTTCTTATATAGGATGGAAAAATGTTTACAGAAAGGTAAAACTTATTTTAAGTTCTGAATGTGTATAAAAAAAATAAAAATGTAGGTGATTCAAGATGTGTGGCCCACGATTCCCCACAAGCTATGATTTGCAAATTGGTTGCGTTTGTGTGACTTATTGATGTTTCATCAAAAATTCCTTTTCCACGTGAAAGATCATGACAAAACTAAGATCATGAGCGTATGAGCATATTTTTGTTATGCACTTTAGGTTCCCCATCGATGAAATCAGCGGGTGTTTTTTTAAATTAGGTAAGTAAATTTTTCTAACTTTTTATAGCTTGATAAATAAAAGAAGCATAAGATGCGTATTTCAGTCAACAACACGCACGCAAAGCGACGGCGATGACAGTTGGTTTGAGATTTTTATATCAACACACATCTGAGATATTAAAAGTGGCCCACGTTTCCCCACTCTCCCCTACTAAATTTAGGAAAACTATAGTTTATTATGCAAAAAAATACGAAGATTGGAATGGTCTACACCGCTTCCTGATTAAAAGACTCGGAACGCCTCATTTTTCTCGATTTCCCCTATTTTTCGGGTGCCATAATTCCGATTGTAGATATCTACCTTGCAACAAAATAGTCATAAAAACCATACTTATTTATGTAAAAATGTCGGCTGAATCGATTGGTATACTCCAATTTTTGTTTTGACTACGACAAGTGGCTCGTATTGCCTTTTTTCCCTAAACATAAGATTTTTTTCAAAGAAATGCAGCCAAACAAAGTGTAATCCAACAATTTTTTATCATGAATAATCACTTTTGTGGAATTAATTTCTACTCTAGCTAATTTTTTTTTCGACTATAGCCGTTTTACCATCTTTATGGAATTCTCGACTTTCCTCTAGCTAATCGTGTCGCTTTTTTGCACTAGAATGAATAGAGACGGCTAAATACCCCACACTTCCTCTAGTTTTTTTTTAAATTTTGCACACATTTTTGCAAAATTTTTCACTGTAACAATCGAGCAATTCACGTATCAAATGCAAAAATCAAGTAATTTAGTGTAAAATTGGTCTCTAAATCGATTGATGTACACCGCTTAGTGGTCAGCTTACGAGAATAGCCGCAGTCACTCCGATTTCCCCTAACATCGAGCGATATGTTGAAAAATATCGTTATAACAAATGGCAATGCATCAGAAAATGCAGAAAAAATCATTGAAACAGGTGTAAAATTCATTTCTGAATTGAATGATGTACACCCCTAAGCAACCAGAATTCCCTCAAAAAGGTTCATAGAAGCTTAATCAGCTCTCGTTTGTGTCTGAAGAGAATGCTTATCAGCCCAAAATTTAAGTTCTTGAAGCTACTTTCAAGTTCGTTTAGGTGGCTGTAGAGAACGCTATTCAGCTTCTAAGAGAATGTCAAGAAACTTTAACGCGCCGAAAAAAAATTCGATTGACAGATTGCTCTGACAACCAGATGTCAGATAGCTAGGTTGCCGGTCTATCATAGTCCATCCCATTGGTTTTAATTATATTGTTTTTATTACAAAAGCTGCTTACGCCTAGAGAATTGAACCGCTGCTCTCTAGGTTGCAATGAAACTCACCAGCGTCTGGACCAATCCAGCAATAGTTCATTGCCACTGTAATAATTAGTATTTAAACTTAATGTCATTTGAGATGATTGAATGGGTTGGCCAATAGATTGCATCTTATTTCGTTTCAAGGACTTTCAGTATAAATAATTAAACATAAATTCTCATCATCAAAAATTTATTCGAATATCTTAACATTTATAAGAAAAATTCAAAAAAATCTTGAATTCCATTTGTAAATATAAATATAAACAAAACAAATACCATGACAAGAAGTTGGCAGACATTTTTTACATGTCGCTTAGAATTCCCATATAGGTTCTTTAAAACACCTTCAAGTACCTTAATGGTGCGTTTTAGAATGTTACGTGAACGTTATCGACCTTCTTTAAAGAAGTTCCATTAAAAGCGCTTGGAAGTTCCGTTATCGATAGTTTAACCTTTCAAAGTTCCCGTAAAACATTTTTTCAGCCAAATGTGAACTTTGGAGTTCCATCTTTAAGTAAAAACGCGACTTTTGGTTGCTTGGGCCGCTTAGTGTTAAGTTTACGAGAAGAGCCTCATCCAAGTAACAATTTTAGCTTTATTATGGTCAGCAAAATTTCGTTTAGACTATAGCATTAATCTTCAAAAAAAGCTAAAGCGCATTCTATAACATCACCTGGACTCTAATAAAGCCAAAATTAGGCTATTTGGCCCTACCCTAGAAACGTCATCATGACATATCATTGTTGGTCATCAATGTTGGTCACCAAAGCTTTTAAAAAGCTATTATTAAACATGTTAGGATTAAACATGTTAGGGTTCTCGGAGTTTTATTTTTATTTTTTCCAGCAACCGTAATGGTTGATGAATGATGTTTGCATTATTGAGATATGGTCTGGTAAAATTAATAGCCAAAATATCAATGTTTTAACCATATTATGAGCCTCTTTTGTACTGCCAGTCAAGATTTTAGGTAAAATGTGTATTAAATAGTATCTTTAAAAAAATGCGCCTCGTCAAATCTGATGGTCAATCGTGATGGAATTGATGGAAAATAGGCCTGAAAAAATATTTTCCAATGCTTGCATTGTGAATCCATCAACATGGCGTCATTTTGTGCCCTTCGATTTTGCAACCAACATGGCGTGAGTCAACTCAAAGTTTTATTATGGTTTAATGATGACCCCAAAAAAAGCTACGATTTGACGTTTCTCTCGCAAGCCAACCATTTACACGCTTAGGATAAGTTCCTCATTTCTGAGTTGTTAATCCTTAGTACAGTAAATGAGGACAGACATTTTAAATAAAAACGGATTGGTTGTTAATCACCCGTTAAATAAATCATGAGTTGAAGTCAAATTTCGTTGTCTGACGCCATCTTGAAATCCAAAATGGCGGCTTCCGCTGAACTTTAAAATGTTGTAAATGACTTGAAATCGCATGAAACCCTATCAATATTGGTATTGGGTGAAGGGGCTAAACGAGTAGAAGTCGAATTTCGCTATCAGACGCCATCTTGAAATTCAAGATGGCGGCATCCGCTGAACTTTAAAATGCTGTTAATCACTGAAAATCGCATGAAACTTCCACAATATGGGTATAAGTTTTAAAGGATCAACGAGTAGAATACAAATTTCGCTATCAAGCGTCATCTTGAAATCCAAGATGGCGGCTTCCACTGAGCTTTAAAATTCAGCAAAAGACTAAAAACCGCACGAAAGCTTCACAATATTGGTATTCGTTGAAAGGGATAAACTAGAAGAACCAGACCCTGATTGTTTTTGGCAACCCGCTAGATCATTTTGTGTTTTCAAAACGAACGATTTTTCCCAACTTTGTTTTTACTTAGTACTTTTTTATCGTGTTTTTGATGCATTTTGCACTTTTCGTGTATTGTCGATAGTTTTTGTGTTATGCCATATTTGTTATTTATGTAATTGTATTATGTCTATCATGCTAATATGTCTAAATTGTATTGGTCCTATTATAGCAAAAACTATCAAGTAATGTTGTTTCTGTTTTTTGTTTGATTTAGGGACATGTGCCAAAATCGGATGTTGCCAAAATCGAATGTTGTCAAAAACGATCGGGGTCTGTATTGTGGTTGTTTTGTGCGATTTTGAGTCACTTACAGCATTTCAGAGTAAAGCGAAAAGAGAAAATCGACTACTACTCGTTTAGCCCTTTTACCCAATACCAATATTGTTGGGGTTTCATACGATTATAAGTCATATACAAAATTTTAAAGTTCAGCGGAAACCGCCATCTTGAATTTGGATGGCGTCAAATAACGAACTTCGACTTTTACTGGTTCATATCTTTCAGTTAATACCCATATTGTAAGGGTTTGAGGCGATTTTCAGTCATTTACAGTATTTTCAAGTTGAGTGGTAGCGCCATCTTGGAATTAAAGATAACGACGGACAACGAAATTCGACTTCTACTCGTTTATTACTATCACCTTATAACAATATTGTGACGGTTTCATGATATCTTCAGTTATTTACAACTTTGAAAATAAAAGCGGAAGCCGCCATCTTGTATTAATGATGGCGTCAAGCAACAAATTTTGTTCCTCCTATTTGAACCCTTTCACTCAATACTCATATTGTAGAGTTTTTCATTTCACTTCCGGTAATTCGATGTTTTCATAGATTTTTATAATTTTTCATCATTTTAACTCAAAATCAACACACAGAACTTATCAAAACTGTGTAAAAATGGGAATTCCAATTCAAATATGTGTCACTAAGTTATATGGCGGTTTAACAATCAGGCACTGAGTGCTATTATAGAACATGCAAAAGAAAGCTTGGAGCAAACTTCTAAGTTTGTGTTTTATTATAGTTTAAACATAGCATTCCTAACCCTTTCTAAATAACTAAAACAGTATGTTTAATTTAAGAAGAGAAATCACCGTGAGTTTGTTTTATGAAATTAATTTGCGGCTTTATCGGTGAGGGTTAAAGAGTTGAAATGAAAGACAGATAGAATATCAGAAGAAAATTCTAAGGTGGTGAAGAGAGCGAAGAGCATTTGAAATAGAAGCTTGGTCCGTTCGACACATGTGCATTCACAAGGCGGTCGAACCATCCATAATTTATTGTATCGAAAAACGTAGTGCCTTCTTTATTGGGTACTACTTCTTCAATACAGTAAATTGGTGTGGGACAAAGAATTTAGTATGTGGTCAAACTTCTATTTCAAATGCTCTTCGCTCTTTTCACCACCTTAGAATTTTCTTCTGATATTCTATCCGTCTTTCATTTCAACTCTTTAACCCTCACCGATAAAGCCGCAAATTAATTTCAAAAAAATATGTTTAATGGAAGATTTATGAGCGTTTTCAAAACTATCTGAAAACATATGGTCGATTCAAGATTATAAGCATTTTGCATAACCATAATAAAGCCGTCATAAAACGAGCTGCACAAAAAAGCCATAATAAAACCATAATAAAACATCGAAATGCTAGTAAGCTTGATCTGTGTTACTTGGGCAATCACCCCAACTTACCCTAAAATAATAAGTACCAAAAAATCGTGGTAACAAACGAGAAAGCATAAAAAATGCACAAAAGTGATTGAATCAGTTTTTAAACATATTGCCCAATTGAATGATCGACACCGCTTAGCATTAGGTTAAGATAGAGATAGGTTTCATTTCCTTCAATTACCCATAAATTTATTCATAAATTCATGCAATTTAATTTAAAATATCCAAATGAGAAAGCACCAGCAAAGTTTAAAAAAAATAAACTTACTGTTACTTACTGTTCAATCTAATGAAAGACATCGTTTAGAACTCAGTTATTGAGAGCAACCCCAATTGCCCCAGTTTCCCCTAAAATCATGACATATACTTAGAAAAAACTTTATAACAATTGAGAATGCGTCAGAAATCGCACAATACTGATTGAATCATCCATCAAACTGATTGTTGAATAGAACCTTGTACACCGGCAATTCTTCCTAATATATTATATGATGAGTTCTGGGATACTGACGTTTGAACGATTTTTTTTCTTTTATAATTCAGCTTTCCGCCCCCAGGTTCAAACAAGCGAAAACATAATAAAATAAAATAAAAAGAAATTTAAAATCTCAAAAGAAGAAATGAGGCCGTTGTGGCATCCCAGTAAGGGGTGATACGGTCAAAATTTGGTCAACATCAACTTGACGTATCTCTTTCAGATTTGCATTTAAAAAACCTGAACACCCCTCATTTTGAAGGTGTGAGTGTAGAATGTTGCTCCTATTTTGAATTTGGAATTCCCTTTTCAGTTGTCAAAATGCCGTCCAAGGAAGAAGAGCAGCGTATCAAAATTTTGCTAGCGCATCGCGAAAATCCGAGCTATTCGCACGCAAAGCTGACAAAATTGCTAAAATTTGCCAAATCAACCGTTACAAATGTAATTGAAGTGTTTGGGGAACGTTTGTCGACAGCCATGGATCGGAGGGAAATCGAAAACCGGAAGCCGTTGAGACGACAAAGAGAGTTGCCGTTAGTTTCAAGCGAAACCCTAACCTCTCTCTCCGAGATGCCGCAAATAAGCTGAGTGTATCGTCTACAACCCTAAATCGAGCCAAAAACGAGCCGGACTATCGACTTACAAGAAGGTAGTGACTCCAAATCGCAATGCTAAACAAAATACGACGGCCAAAGCGCGATCCCGGAGGCTGTACACGACGATGCTGACGAAGTTTGACTGCGTGGTAATGGACGACGAAACCTACGTCAAAGCCGACTACAAGCAGCTTCCGGGACAAGAGTTCTATACGGCAAAAGGCGGGGGAAAAGTAGCAGATATTTTCAAGCACATGAAACTGTAAAAGTTCGCGAAGAAATATCTGGTTTGGCAAGCCATCTGTACCTGTGGCTTGAAAAGCAGCATTTTCAAAGCTTCGGGGACTGGCAACCAAGAAATTTACGTGAAAGAGTGTTTGAATAAACGTCTGCTGCGTTTCCTGAAGAAACACGGTTGTTCCGTACTGTTTTGGCCGGATTTGGCATCTTCCCATTACGGTAAAAAGGCCATGGAGTGGTACGCCGCCAACAACGTGCAGGTGGTTCCCAAGGACAAGAACCCTCCCAACACGCCAGAGCTCCGCCCAATTGAGAAATACTGGGCTATTGTCAAGCGGAACCTAAAGAAGACCAAAAAAACTTCTAAGAACGAGCAGCAGATCAAGGCAAACTGGCTTTCTGCGGCAAAAAAGGTGGACAAGGTGGCTGTATAAAATCTGATGGCAGGTGTTAAGCGTAAGGCCCGGCAATTCGGATTGGGAAAAGCGGAAGCTTAACTGAATAGTTTTCCTGAATTTTATACTAATTTAACTTGAAAAAGAAATTTAATTTGATTTTTTAAATAAACGATTTCACCGATTTAGACGCGTTTTCCCTTGAACAAATTTTACCGTATCACTCTTTATTTTTGCTCTCTCATCATGAAGGCTATTTTAGAGGCAAGCTTTCAGCATCCGCAATAGCTATCTCCTACAGCTACAGCCTCACTTGGGCAAGCTTAACAGGCTTAGTGAGGGTAATAATTTGAGAGGAAAAACTTTTCTAAATAATAGTAAATCGATCGTAAGTCGGGTTCTAGCCCATAGCCGTCGTATAATAAATTGATAATAAAAACAAAATAGACGGGCCCATAACATCTGATAGTAAGCCGGGTTTAGACTATGGCAACGAAAAAAATTAGATAAATAATATTAAAATCAAATATTGATAAAGGGGAGAATGTGGCATCCCAGCATCTTTGCTCTCTCACCATGAAAGCTATTAGAGAGGCAAGCTTTCAGCATCAGCGACAGTTATTGCTAACATAATTGAGCTCTCCAGTATCTAGAGATCAATTACGACAGTAATTAATTAATCTCGGATGAACCCTGAAATGGGCCATCCGGGATTCGACAGCCGTCATAGCCAAAGGGGTATAACCAGAACCGTAGGAAGAACCGACTCATGGGGGGGAAGGGGTTTGGTGGCTGATTTTTACCTATGATTTTTTGCCCAACAATTCAGGAATACAAAAGAAATATGTATGTGACTATATGATTATTAATTTTTAAGTACTTTGACATTAAAAGTTTTCATAACAAATTGTTACTTAAGAAGATTGGTCCTGAACCTTAAATGTGAGCTAAATTCGCTTTCATCTTTAATTAAGACTTAGTTGATTTGTGCATAAAATAAGCTTTTTTAGGAGAGTCTCCCTTTTCTTTAAAATTTCCTATTCTATACTCATATATGTATAACCAGCCCAATTTTTCAGAGTATTTTGCAAATTCAAATATTTTAACCTTTGATGAAAATAGATCAAATTTAAAAAAAAAATTGAGAGATAAAAATTATCATATTTTCGGATCAAATTCCCTTGATGCAAACTTGATCCAAATTAATGATTTAAGTTTGACAATTGGCTTTAAAAAAAACTGCAATATTTACACATTGCGATTTATCGCTTGTCACTAGTATGCTCAATTAAAAAGCGTCATTCAAACGTCATGAATCGAATATTAAAAACCTCATCCTACAAAACTTAACACAACACTTCCCGTTACTCAAATATCTATATTAAACTAGCAATTTGAATTTAATTATTGATTTCTGAAAAATTAAATGGCGAATTCTGTGTTAGTAACGTTTAACAATACACTGGGAAAATTAAGTATTTAGTTCAGATTTTGTGGGTGAAGATGTTTCTTTAACAGCAAATATTTTTCATAAAGAATTAATTCGATAATAAAAACCCTGTGGATAAACAAAATGTGGACTTTTCAGATAATACAAAGAAATAAAAGTCTACCTTTTATATGTGATAAAATTGGATTCTGGAAATTTAATAAACAAGCAACATTAGGGACCAGGAAGAAATCTATGATTAGAAACACCTAAATTTGGCATTCTATATCTCAGAAATCCTTGGATCAAATTTTACAAATTTAGCATTTTTTAACTACGGCTATGTTTAATGTTGTGCTTTGTATTGAGTTGTTTCAAATTTTTTCGTTTAAAATATAACACTCAAATTCGGTCCTTTGAGTTATACTTCAAAGTGTAGCACTCTGTAGGCAAGCGAAAAAAATTAGATATCTTGTATTTGGTCCGCAATCTGTTCAGTTCATGATCTCTTAAATTCTTCCACAATTTATGTAGATTGTTAAATTTATTTACAAGTTAAACCTTTTTCTGAATTTTGAATCTGTATTCTGAATCCAAATTCTGAACCTGAATTCAAAAATTGCGCTTTGAAGCTGTATCCGAATTTCCATAAGATTTCTGATCAAAAAATACGATTTCCAAATTTTATTAAAGATAAGTATTTTATGAACCGAGTTTTAGAGCCCTCATTCATTAATCTATTATTTAAATTCGGTAGTTCAGGTTCAATCTAAATTCACTATTTAAATAATTTATTTTTAATCTGTATTGTGAATCAGTCTAATAACATGAATTTACAAAGATCTACATCATACTTTTCAATTCTGGATTGCCATTTCGAAGCTTTGATTTATTTTAATTGTATGTAAGAATTAAGAAATTTAGTTTTATATTCAAATTCAAAGTTCTTTAAGAATTCGAATATAAAACTAAATTTCTCTTTTTTCATATTTGAAAACTATAATGATAATATCGAAAATGCATATGATCTCGAAAAACATGATTTAAATTTTATATGAAATGCTAAAATAAATTTGATCCAGGGTTTCAAAGCAGCTTAATTTCTAATTTTTTAAGATTCTTTGAACTGAAATTCTAGAATCCTAAACTGGATACAGAATCCAAAATACGAAAATAGGAATACAATTCTGGTTATAGAAATTATGGAATCAGAACCTCTGAAATGGATTTATCAAAATTTAATATTCAGACCTGAATTTAGATGAACAAGTGAGAAAATTTTTAAAAAGTGTAGCAGAATTTTGGGCTTGGGATGGATTTTTAAGGTTTTGGCATAAGTTTTTAGTTTAGATTGTTACTCTCGATTAACCTTATTCTATTATCATAATTTGGTTCTAAACTTAAAATTATGAGTGTAGTGTAGAATACCTTGCTTACTGTATTGTATCCTCATGGGGAGGAGGGTTTAACCCTCAAACCCCCCTTCCCCCCCCCCCCCCCCGTTCCTACGGCCATGGGTATAACATAGAAGTGCAAAAATGATCGATTTTGAGTGAATATTGTGAAACAATTCGTGAATTTTTAAAAGGGCTTATGCGCAAAATGTAAACAATTCGAGTTATTGGCTGGGTGCGGGCCGAAGAGTTCATGATACCTGTCAATCTCACCATCTTGTGCGCAGCACAGCTTTTACTTGTCTTAGTCAACGTCGAATTTCTCTCATTGGTCCCATAAAGTTCAACA
The DNA here is from genome assembly GCF_029784155.1 of Uranotaenia lowii. NCBI lineage: Eukaryota > Metazoa > Arthropoda > Insecta > Diptera > Culicidae > Uranotaenia > Uranotaenia lowii. The sequence goes on along the minus strand of NC_073692.1, from coordinate 163,375,006 downwards.
GCCTTCCAGAAGATATAAAAAAACAATTCCAATAGAATTGTTAGGTACGAAGAAAAACTTGACAAAGCGCGCCATCTAGTTCTGAAATCAACATAGCAGCAATTTACCGTACCCCTCGTCCGTCAACAATCGACCCGCTTAATAATTATTCTACTAGGGCTACTAGAATTCTAGTAGCAGTTCTAGTAGAATTCTAGTAGAATTTCTACCTGCAGCCAGGTGGAAAATGGCCCAACCAATTCTACTTGGAATGAATTTTGCGATCCAGAATGACAGTTTAAATGACCGGTGACCATGTGTGCATGTGTGTGTGAACGGACGGCTACGTGTACATGTGTGTGTGAACGCAAAACCTGTACTACCGCTAATACAATTTTCAAAAAAAAAATTGAAATAAAAATTTCTTAAGTTTAAAGATATTCGTTTATTTTCATTTTATGAACTCATCAACAGTAATCACTTTTTAATTTATAAAATATATAACATGTAGTTCCTCCGACGGCTGCACACGTAGCACCGAAAATTCCAATGAAGTTTGCTGCCTGCACCGCCGCTATTTCATTTTTTTCTACCACTGGATGGGGGGCTCCGTAGATCCTTCGATACCCGATGGCATCCCGAGCATCTTGGAAAGTCGACGAATGTTTAATTGTTTATTGTTTATTGTTTAAAAACATCAACGGATCACATGTTGATCCTAATGATTACTAACTAACAAATTAAAATTAATATCAACATAAGACTACACAATACTTCATACACTTAAAATTTTTCTTCGGAATACGTTCCTTGAGACGTCGAAGTCGAAATGTTCGGAAAACCGATTAAAAGTTTTTAGAATGCCGATGAAAGCGCTGTTAGACCCGTAATTGTTCAGGCGAATCGGAACGTAGAGCTGCAGGTTCTGGTTTCGTAATCCTCGGGGTCGTACGCTGAGAGGTATGGCCTCCAACAGTTCGGGGCAGTCGATTCTAGATGTTAGAAGGTCCGCTACAACTAGAGCACGTGTTGCATTTCGGCGTGCTTGAAGCGTATCTAAGCCTATGAGACGGCAGCGGCTTTCATAGCTTGGTAAACGAAACGGATCCTGCCAGTTTAAGTGTCGTAGAGCGTACCGCAAGAAACGCCGCTGGATAGCCTCGATTCTTTCAGCTCCGTTTTGGTAGAAAGGGCACCAAACAGCTGAAGCGTACTCGAGAATAGAACGAACTATGCAACAATAAAGACTTTTCAGGCAGTATACGTCTTTGAAATCTTTGGCCATACGAAACAAGAATCCAAGGTTTCGAGAAGCTTTGTCGACAACATAGTTCGTATGAATCTTAAACTCCAGCCTTCGGTCGAGAATAACGCCCAGATCGTTGATATGGTCCACCCGGATGATGGTTTGGTCTCCGAGGATGTACTCTGCATGAAGAGGATGCCGCTTACGGGTAAACGATATTACCGAGCATTTACTGCGGTTCAAGGGCAAGCAGTTGATATCGCACCAGTGAGCAAAAGCGGTGAATTGCTGTTGGAGGAAGTTGATGTCGTCTTGGCCGTTTATAGTGTGAAAAAGTTTCAGGTCATCGGCATAAGCGAGCTTTGTGCCACCGAGGAGCGAGAGTACATCATTAAAATAGATCACGAAAATGATCGGTCCCAAATGACTTCCTTGAGGCACTCCTGAAGAAGCAACGAACTGCCTGGAAAAGGATTCACCAGTACGAACGGATAACTTTCGTCCCATTAAGTAACTCCGGAACCAATCCAGTAGTGAACCACAGAAGCCTAAACGTTCGAGTTTTGCGATTGCAATTTCATGGTTCACCTTATCGAACGCAGCAGAAAGATCTGTGTAAATGGCGTCTGTTTGACTTTTCTTGGCAAAGCTGTCCTGCACGAACGATGTAAAGCTCAGTAGGTTTGTAGTCGTGGATCTTTTAGGCATGAACCCGTGCTGATCGTTGGAGAAGTGATGCTTGCAAAATGAGAAAATGGGATCCAAAACAACTAGTTCAAACAATTTGGCGATCGCGCATAGAGCGGAGATTCCACGATAGTTGCTCACGTCTCTCTTATCTCCCTTTTTGTGGACAGGAAACATGTGAGCTTCTTTCCACAATGAAGGAAAGATTCCACCGTCCAGCGATGATTGAAAGATATGCCTGATAGGTGTCAGTAAAGATGGCATAAAACGCTTCAGAAAGGTAGCTGGTATACCGTCCGGGCCCGTAGAAGATGAATTTTTTAGCTTAGCTGTCGCTTTTAGGATGGCTGCATCGTCGACCAGAATACCATTCAAAGATGACCCTAGGGGTGATATATTCAGTACAGCTCTGGCCAGTTGCTCCAAGGAAATTCCCCCAGTTGTGAAAATACTAGAAAATTTCTCGGCAAAAAGTTCACAAATTTCTGGATCAGAGTTCGCTGTGTCGCTGTCGAGGAACATGTAGGACGGAAGCCCTGGTTCTTTCCGTTGATTTTTTACGTGCTTCCAAAAAGATTTCGGACTGATCTTGAAATTCCTTTGTAACCGATTTAGATAATTCAAGTAGCTACGCTTACTGACTTTTTTATAAGCAGAGTTTAGTTTGCGGTATTCTCCCTTAGTGTAAGGGGATTTGTGCTTGTTGTAGTTTCGGAATGCACGTTTCTTGGCCGTCTTCAGTCGCCGCAGTTCTTTAGTGACCCAGGGAGCCCGTAGATCAGTAGCTACCCTACGTTTCGGAACATGGCGATCAATAACGTAGTTGAGAATGTTCGAAAAAGTCTCAGCAGCTGCATTTGGATCAGAAGGATCGAGCTCAACTTCCCATTCGATGGACTCAAGAACGAGAGATATAGTTTCGAAATCCACGTTCTTGAAATCTTGATAGAAGGTTGCCGTTTTCTTTACTGGAGCATATCTCCTTGCAGCAGCGAAAGAGACCACTAAGGCTGGGTGATGTGGAACAGCTTTGACAAGGGGAGCGGGAGCTAAGTCAATCGTCGGAATCCAGAAACCTTCGTTAACGAAACAGAGGTCGAGCATACGTCCGTTTTCATTCTCGATATTATTTATCTGACGTAGAGTCGCTGTACTCAGGGCGTCTAAGTATATGCTAGAAGATGCCGAGATCGAAGAGTGCACAGGATCTGGAAACAGAAAGCCACTTCGAGAGGAGCACCATTTTAGACCGGGCATGTTGAAGTCGCCAATGACAAGTATGTCATCCTCAGGAGAGCAAAAGGAGCTGACTTTAGACAGGCAATGCGAAAAGGACTCTGCTAAAACCAGGTCGCCAGAACGATCAGGAGGCACGTACACTACGCATAGATAGAGTTTCCGATTATTAATCCGGAGCATTGTGAGTCACACATGCCGTCCTCACTGGTGACTATTTCGATCGGATGCTGAGGGCTTTTTACGGAATTCTGTACATGATAAATAAACAAAAAAGGTTCTTTTTAAAGTAAAAAGCTACTACTGTACTGTGTTTAATGCATCCTCTTACCTGATTTTCAAGAAATCCTAGAGAGCTGTAGCTCAGCGGCCATGCAAGCAAAAGACTAAAATTTCCATGCGTTTGCAGGAAAAAAAAACATGAACAAGATGAACAATCAGAAGCATGGTTCATCTTGTTTGAATAGCATACGCATGAACAACACTAAGTGTAGATGTATGTGTGACAGATTTCAATTTCAGAGTTGAAAACTCACAAATACTAAGAATTTCGACAGTTGAACTGTCAGTTAACTGCCATAAATACACGTTTAAAAAAAGTCAGGTAAAATAATAATTGACTGGGGAGCTTCGAGCGAAAAGGGAAAATCGCAAATTTCAACCATTTCTGTAAAGCTTGCTGCACTTCCGCCAAAGGGAACATAAAAGGAAGACTCTGACAGCCGCGTGTTCTCTATTCTGATTGGCCAGCGAGACACAGCAGATCAGTTTGGTTTACATCGTATTAAAGTTTATTGCATGAAGAAGAAAATTTTGTAATTTAAGAAATAAAGTGAATTATTTACATTAAAGGAAATTAAAGTGAACATTTTAGAAGTCTAAACGGTGAATAAAGTTTTTATCAACAAATACTTACCTGGACTTGCATCTGTGAAACCTGAAAAAACTTACTTACCTGTGAGTTAACCGAGAAGAAGAAATACTTACCTGTGACTGAACCTGAAAAGAAAAGAAGAACTTACCGGTGGTGATTGAACCTGGAGAAAAGGTGAACTTCATATCCACTTAATACCGCTGATATCGACAAGAATCATTTTTAAGATCAAACTAATACAATACTTCAAAGTAAACTTAAGCCAATAACCAACCACTAATTTAGCATTTTTTTTATTTTGATATTTTTTTTAGCAGTAAATTTAGTCCTTATAATTTAGTTTTTGTTTTTATTCTCAATTCTCATAAATAAATAATTAATATGTAAATCATCCAAATGGATCTCTTCAGAGAAATATTCTTCCACTGAGATGCATTGAGTAAAATTCTCTTTTATTTTTTTTTCATACTTCCTCGGAGTAAATAATATTTTTTACGTTCTCAGCATGATTAAAATTCGTCCGCATTTTGGTTTTTAATGTTTTTTTTTTTTTTTTGTTTGCTGCCAGATATGCTGAGAACAGTAAGCGTTCATCACCAGGGGGCTCAAATGAGCTTTTGGTACCCAATTCTTCATATTCACAAACTATATTATCGATTTATTTTAGTTTAAAAAAAATTGCATCATTTAACGATCAAAATCAAAATACAAATATTCAAAAAATGTATGGAAATCGCACTTTTTTTTATCCCAAATATTTCTTAAGATTTGTATTGTGATCGTTTCTTAGATAAAGAACAAAATTCACCCAGCATCCAAAACTGTTTTATCTTGTTGTTCAGCCTTCATTAGAAAACTGCGCCTACTAGTCTGGCGGATCAGTAAGGTATAAGCCAATTAAAAACAAAATACCTAGCGAAAGACAATGCAATGCGTCAAACTCACCTTTAGCGGTATCGCCCACACGTAATGAGCAATCTTTACGAAAGACATTACGTTAAAAGCATCGTCGGACATCAGATTGGTGATGGTGCCAGCATCGGGCAGAAACACAAAAGCTGCATCCCCACCCGCATGTTTGCTGTTGGCTTCTGGTGTTTCCCCACTACTGCTGCTTTCCTGTTGGTCTCTTTCTCCAGGTTTTTCCTGTTTTTTCTCCCTGGGCAAGTCCATTACCGAGGCACTACTGGGATGGGCTGCCACTGTTGATGTTGTATCTGTTTTTTCAGGTCCATTTCCGGAATCTGTCCCAGCAAAAGCAGCTGCTGCATCACTTTTGCTGGGTACAGCAGTAAAAACGCAGCCAAACTGTTGCCGATCATTGGTTGCGATAGAGCGACTAGCAGCCGGTTTGTGTTTTATCTCTTCCGTTGCCCCCGCCATTGCCTTCTCTTTATTCTGTCCCAGCATCGTACTTCCGGCCGGCGGATGTGGGATTTCAATCTGTGAACTCGGTGCGGCGTTTTCATTTGCCATTGCTGCAAAAACACCTGGTCCTTCTGGTTCCGGCTGACCGCTAATCGGTACGGTGCGGGACATTTTGGCCTTGACACTGCTGCTGCTGTTGGTTGCTAACGACGACGACGACGATGTGGTTGTGGTGGCTGCAGCCAAAGTTGTAACCGGTACATCGGATTCACCGCTTCCGGTTATGTAACCATCGGGTGGATGAGTTTTTTCCTGCGACTGTTCCTGGCATGGCGAGTCTGGAATCGGAAAAATTGTAATTATTTTTTGGAGCCTGAAAATATTGCTTAAGGGGTGGAAATCGAAGGCAACATATGGAAAAATCCAAATTGAAACGTGGTACACCTTTGTGCTCCTCGGGCAGTTTGGGATCGGATCTGTTTTTGCGTTAAAACCCACTGAAAATGTCAAGGTCCAAGAAAATACGGCTGTGGAAAATAATGTTTATGTTCGTTCAATCATCTGTTTGATTCTTATAAGATGAAAATGAGGCGGCGAATTGTTTACTTTACATGTATGTAAGTATGTAAGTCTTTTGATTTTTTTTTCTACATCTCTCACACCTTCTGATTGAGTTTATTTTGCATTAACTTTCTTACAACATTATTTTGCAATATCATTTGGTAAAGGCATGATATTAACACGTTTGTCGCCATACTTTCAAATACGTCGAACATAGAAAATCTATAATTCTTTCAAGAGAATTATCAGGAATTTCGTATTCTCGAGATATTTTATGATTGAAACGACATCTCCGAGATGATGTTTTGGCTTTTCAAACTTTTACAGATTAAGCAGTGGATGACGTGTTTCCATACACAAATTATTTTCAACTGCCTGCTGCCTTCGTTTTGCGTAGCCTGGAAATCAATTTCTTCATTTTTTGTATAGGAACACGTAAAACACATCAAATATATGCTTGTTGTGATTAAATATAAGCGCGTGGAGACAAATGCCAACAACACCAATTTGTTGCACTTAGTTCAAGCTTCAATGTGGTTGATTAGTTTTAAAAATTCACTTGCACGTTTTTGCAATAAATGCTCGTGAAGTTGAGTAAAAATAAAACTTAAAGTTGCAATAAGTTGGCTAGAAAACGTCGTAGAATGTTGAAATCTTGTGAAAAACGTGTGATTTGAATGCCCCAACTAATGTTCAAAACATCTTATTCATGTAAATCCTCTTCTAACTATAGTTATGTTTAAAAAACTAACTTTTAAATAACTTCTCTTATCTTATCTTTCTCTTATCTAGTCCCTGAAATTTCATCTAAGTTGGATTCATTTCTCTACAAAAAAAAAGTTTCGCTGACTGAATGTTTGAGTCAAGACCCATCTCTGGGTCGCAATTTACAAAAAACTTTTAAATTACTTTCAGAATAAAACCTTTACAACTCTGCTCTGAAAAGAGATAGAGTTTTGATGTATTCAACAAAGTATCATATTTTCACGCATTCTACAACTTTGAAGCGTAAAGTAAAGCTTTATCTATTGAAATAAAAAAGTTAGAGTTTTCAATTTTTTTATAGTGGACTTTGAGTAACTTTTGATGCATTCAAGTTATGAAGCATGTTTGAAGAAGCAAATGTTCTGAAGACACTTAAGAGATAAGATAAAAGACAGAGGCGCTACGAAAAAAGTTCCACTTTTAGCCCTTTTGGACCACTGTGCACTGGCAAACGAGAAAAATACACCAATTATAGAACCGCTTCAAGGAGCCATTTATCTAACTAGAGTAATAAAGATTAATCTAATTTTTAAGAGCTTATCAAGTTAAACTTTTAGGCAGTTTGATCTGGTCTTTTTGCTTCTTGTTAACTGTTTCAAATGTCTTTTATTTTGTTAACTGTAATAGAAGATCTATGTTTAACAACCTATCGACAGAGATGGATTCAAGATTTTTTTCAATTTTTTATAAAAATTCCTTTGTTTTTGATTTTTTATATAATTCAAAAGTATCTTAAATATCACACATACAGTCTAGTCTAGAGTTTCCCAAATGACCCGACTTTTAAAAAAGTTATGCGCTGCAAGCTTAAATTGATCCAAGGTCTAGTAGGGCAACGGACCTATTTTGGACCGCTTTGGGAAGTGGCTATGCTATTGTCTAAAATAAAAAAAAGCATGTTACAGTTTTTGACTGCTTTATCCTTTCATTACGAAGATCAAGGCTTTTTCTTTCGAAATATATCGTCGTTTGTTGCAATGTAACAAAGTTTAAGCCTAAAAACGCGTTTCTTCGATAATTACTCTGGTTGGTATTTTGGACCACCGGATTTCTATTTTGGACCACCCTCTGGACCTATTTTGGACCACCCTTAAACTAATTAATGTTTTTTTTTTTAAATTTGGTATATTAACGACAACGATTGTTGCGCAATTATGCGATTAATTCAGTTAATCTTGTTGTTTCTTATTCTTGTAGTCAAGTTTTATTTGTTCGATAAGAATAGAGTTGAAAAAAAAAAACTCCTCCGTTATATTGCGTGTTTCAAATGTTTTGGAAATTCCGAGAGCAAACTGCAATCTCGACGAAATTTGTTATGCAGTGTTAAACACTGGCCAATGGCTTATCGTTAGGATCAATTTTCAAAACACAAATCTCCTTCAGGCCAACCCAATGAAAAGTTAAGAAAGTCTGACATCATTAACTCCGCGACATCAATTGAGGCATTTTGACTTCCAAAACCTTATTTGATTTGGTTTGGCTTCAGTTCTGTAGAAAACATAGATTCAAAATGATAAAAATGTGCGAGAATCTTTTTAACCATCTGGAAGCCAGATTTTTTTCGCTGAAAAATCGTCAAAATATCATCTTTAAAACAACTTTTGTTCTAAGAAAAAAAAATATCGTTGGAGTAAATTTTTCAACAGTTTTTTTTTTTAATTGCATAGCCACAGGGGCTGGAAAACTGGATTTTATTACATTTTTGCTTGTTATTTTTACACATTTCTACAATTTTCTTCCAGTTTTTGAAACATATATAACTATAGTTGGATATATTTTTATTAAAATTGTTTAAACATAAACTGATGTAATTCAACTGTTACAAAAATCAAACTTGTTGTATATTTGCCGATTTGCGGTCGTTTCATCCAAACCCTTCCGGGTTTATATTTTGTCTCTTTTACCTAACCAAGTTTTTTTTCTTCTAAAAACTCAACCTTGAATAGTGGTAACTTTTATACCAAACTGGCAATAATTTTTCATGAAGCATCAAAAATAAGGACTTGGTGCAAGTCTAGTTGTTTCATATTTTAAGCTTCTTTAAGCTGTAGCTTTTGACAACTGCTTATCAAAGCGTTGCCAATAACATGGATTACAATATGTGATTGAAATAGTGTGCATATATCTTTTTATTTTTTTTATTTTTTAAAAGCTTAAATTAAGAAAAGAGTTCATACTCCAGATCGCTCCACAATAAGCGTTATCACAAAAAAGTTATAGCGGTTCCTAGTATTAACTGATTTTCTTAATCATTGAGCTTCGTTAATGAAATACCCTCCAGTGTTTCCACAATCAGAATATCCAAAGATAATGGATTCAAATGGATTCAAATCATTCCAGATAATTCTTATAATTTCAGGTAATTTTACCCTCACTGACTGCTGACAGGATTTGCTAGCTGATTTTTCAATTTTAGGATTAAAAGATAAGTTTATGCCATTTTCTTCACTTTTATATCTCGGTTACAAGTTTAATATATATTTGAAAATTTTTCAAAGTTTTTTATATTATTGTTGAGCTGCCAGTTCAGTTTAAAAACATTGAAAGTCAAAATTAAGAGAATAAGCACCACTGAAATTTAAAAACCCTTAAATTATATGTATATTTTTTTAAGATTCCAAATAGAAAATTTTCAAAAAAAAATTGTATGGGGGGTCACCGACCAAATATTTTAATTTTTGGTAAAAATGAATCGGGAAAAGCTCTACTTTCTGCCCATGCAAAAATTAGCGCCACTGTATTTTTTTTCTTTAAGTCCTTCTACGAAACATACCGTGCATACTTAATTCAGCTAGAACAAAATTATCCATTTTTTTAATTACGATTAGTACAATTTGATTTTCCATCCAGGTAAAATGTCTTTTAGCATTAGTGTGGTTTCGGTCTACACTTGTTTTCAAATGTGTTTTACTCTGTGGCGTGTAATGAATATGAATTCACCACACAATTTTATTATAAGGCTTTTGATAAAGCTTTTTTTTAATTAAGGCTTTTGAATTAGCTTAATGAATTTAAGTTATGTTCAGTTAGAAATGACGAGAATTGGCATTTATAGAAAACACCTTTCTTAACGAGTTCATATATTTTTTACTCGAAATGTTCATGGATTACATTCGCTTAGATGGTGCATAATAGAGAATGTTCCCTTATCTCCTAGAGCTATCTGCCAATAATTTTTTAGATCATTCGAAAAACACATGGATTTTTTGAGGCTACCAAAATGAAAGTCTTTCAAAATGGGTCCATTTCCAGTTTTCTCCTGTTCTCGACAGTTTTTTAATAACTGCTTTTGACCACTCTTAGTTAACTCTAATTTGCTCTTGAGAGTCTATATGACAGTATTAGAAGTTTGGCGGCTTGAAACTTTATTCGGTTGCATAAAAACGCTTCGGGGACCCCAATGAATTCTTGAAATCTTTAATTTTGCATAATTACATTTTTTTCATGGACGCACCTTGAAAGCCCAGGTCAAAAATCCCTTATGAGACCTTCAGTGTCATTTTGACACTTTTATTTTTACAAAATTTATATTTTTCTGAACCGTAATGTAACTGTGGCATATTTTTCTAAAGTATCGCAGTTCTTATCTAGTTACATCACTAGAATTGGTATGAAATTACCTTTTTGGTGATTATAAATTGATCAAGCGTTAATGTATTCAAAATCCAGTGCAAGATTGAATTTAAGTCTTAGAAATCTGAGAAATTGCATATTGACAAAAGGTACGAAAAAAGCAACCTTTGAAAATTCTACAAAAATTCTATGATTCGTATTTCGAACATAAAAAAAATGCAAAAATTTGCCAAATTTCGTGAACCTTCCAATCCAATTTTTAAAAATTTATCTTGTGTTTCTTAACCCAATTTTGACCATTCAATGATTGAAAAGTATGGTTTAACACTACATTGTCACTTTTCTTGTGGTCATGATCTTAAAAAATATCATGAAAATATACTTTATAAGCAACGTGAAGCTTCTTACTCCAGCTTTCTTGGACACTAAGTGAATTCTGGCGATCCCATTGATTTCTGAATCTAACCGGGGTCAGCTCCTTCGAAGTTAAAATAATCTAAACTATATGAAATTTATATAACAGTTTAGACACTGTTTTTAACACATTCAATGGAGGTATCATCAGATTTCCACATGAATCTTTCCTAGATGCCACTATTTTATCCGAGACAAAGCACCAATTTTCAACTTGGATTCACTGTCACCAACCACTCACCTTCTTCCTCTTCGTCATCCTCAGCCGACTCAGGCTTCTTCTTCCCCATCGAGGGACCCTGATAGAAGCAGCTGCTGCTCAGCAGCAAAGTTTTCCGATAAACCAATCCCTGAAGAGCGTTCTTCAACCGGATCCCTTCCATATCCATGATGTGCGTGCTGGCCTGTGAAAATGTCCCCTGAGCTAGGGAAGCCACCAGAACCAGCAAGGCCACAAACCACCCGTTGGCCAGGAGATCCGACCAGGTTAAAGCCATTGCCGGATGTGCTCCATCCACTTTGTTGCTGCTGCCGTCGAAGGATGATTGATTTACGAAACGAAGGATATGGAAACTGTCGTTGTCATTGGAAGGAATAACATCTTCGGCAGTGGAGGCAGAGTCCCCATTGCCATTCCCATTCAGGGGACCTGCTGATGAAGATGTAGCTGCAGCTGATTTTGCGATGTAATCGACGATATTGGATATGCAAAACGGTCCAACCAGGGCGCAAAGATCACCGAGAAGCTTCAGGGCACCGCCAGCTAGGAACATTTGCCAGCAGTTAAGTGCGTAACATCGCCACAATGACGATGAATGCTGTCAAAGGTTGAATGAGAGAGAGAGAGAGAGGGGCAGAGAGAAAATGGTGGTTAAAACAGATAATGGATTGAAATTACGTTTCACCGGTACAAGTAAGGGACATGCTGTTTCACGGAACGGCACCGCACCACACGGTCTTAGAAATGGTGTTAATGAATTTATAATAGCTTGGTACCCATGGTTTAGTAAACTATAGATCACTGCATTTGTAAGTTATCGAAAGTCATTTTTATAACATTGCATTGGTTTTTAAAATAAGGGCCAAATAGCTATTCAAATAAATTAAACCTATACTAAATATGTAGTGTGGTAGTTAAAAGTAAATGAATTACTGTCTTATTTCGGCTCATTTCAATTACTTCGAAATATGTATATGTATATTATTTAAAATAAATACATTTTGGAAAAATACGAAAGGGATGTGGAATAAACGCTTGTATCGATTCTTTATCTTCAAGTTTCTAATAACAAAGATAAGATTATAATTTTTCTAATATGTGAAATTACGTCTAGTAAAAACCAAAGGAGACTGGGCCAATTTGCTTAAAACTTGGTTTTCCGGTGCACACGAATGTTCGTCCGCACTGCAAGTTTTCCCTTGTGGGCAGTGATGTCAACCTTCCAGATTTTTTCTGGATCTTCCAGATTTTTTGGACTTTTGCCAGACATTTTTTAAGGTTTCCAGACTTCCAGACTTCTGTTATTTCTTCCAGACATTTCCAGATTTTTGAGTTTCAACATAAATTTTCTGACAAAACAATCAAAATTCAAAATTTTCTTTGCAAAATGCCAGGAAATGCCTCGAATTAGTAATTGAAGAGTGAGGAATGCCACGAAGAAGGTAGTAAAACAGGAAGTAAAGCATAAAACGTAGTACCGCCGACATCACCCCAATAGTCTCAGGCATTGATAGTGTATACGGTATATAGAATGTATGATTAGGCTGGAACAAATATCAATTTCTTCTTTTGACTCTATCTGTATCTACCGCTTCATAGTAGGCCCGTGAGGAGCAAAAATTTGATATATGATGATATGCTTCTAAATAAATTCTACCCGTTCATTTTCAACATCTTTCATTTCATCTAACCTTCTATCCAGTTATATTAAAACACTTCATAATCTTTAGATGTCCCTACTAAAAAGGACATCACTTTTCACCGCTAGGCCGATAAATTAAATCTACAAGTATAAATTACGGTGATTAACCCTTCATAAAGTTATTACATAAACTTTAAAAATGGGGTAGCTTTTTTCTGGGTGATATCCATCACTGTTAATGCTGCGTCAAAATGACTCTCATCCATAGTGATGAATACCACCCTTAACCCTTCGTTTCACGATTTTTTATTTTTCCTTAAAAATGATTTTAAACAGTTTAAAATGATGAGTACATCAAGAAAAAAAATCAAAATAAAATACGATTTTTCCATTTTTCCATACATTAATTGTTGCAAATTTGTTACTTTATGAAACGAAGGGTTAACAAAGATAACTATTTTCTGAAGATTAATAACTTTTGTGTTTTAACTTGAATCGAAATGCAGTCTTCGGATGAAATATTTGTCATAGTTGCAACTTTTAAAAATCGTGTTTGCGTGTTTGCGTGTTCCTCCCGAACAAAATGTCTCGAAATCCCATACAAACTTTAGGCTCGTTGAGCGACCCCTTACCGTGATCCGATCTGGTCCAAATTTGGCATGAGACCTTGCACTAGGCCTAGGACCGATTTAAGCCGGCAGCGCATAACTTTTTCAAATGTCGGGCCATTTGGGGCACCTTAGTGTGTATGCAAACCGGCATTAGAATAAAACATTCTTTGTTTTCCACCGACGACAAAAACCTCTAGCCAAGATGAGCTGTGCGCAAAAGAAAGCTGCTTCTGGTTTCTGTTCCACACCATTCTCCCCATTCTTATCCCTTAGTGCGTTCATGTATTTGATAATCAGCGGTGGCAAAAGGGTTGTAATTATAAATTTTCGTTTGTCAACAGACTCAGATAGTGCACTGAGTAGGATATCGAACTGGTAATCCGAGATGCGATATTGCAGTGAGTTTGATTCCCACCATATTTTTTGGGATGAATTATCCAATAGGATGAAAATCCCATGAAATGTTTTTTTTTGTTTCGTAGTGGTTACATGCGTGGTCCTATGGGGAGGCGATCGGGGTGATCAACCCCTCCCCTCTCCCTAGTATTAAAAAACCGTAACAAAATACCCGCAGACGCTAGAATTTCTATAAAAAAAAGGGGAAAGGTTTCCTATCGGGCCTATCGGGTCAAATGCGCCTACGGCCGTTTGACGGGATAGCTGACAAGAAAACATATCTAATCATTGCATTTTGAGGGTGAAACGCTTTAAAAATAAGGCAAGAAAGAATTTTATGAATAAACCAACTCAAAAAATATTAAAAATTCAAACAAGGTTTTGATACCTTTTGATGTAAAGTTTAGACTTTTAAAAATTATACGTAAAGAAGCTCGAAACAAAAAGTTGTGTGGTTTTTGTTTCTTATTTGAATGGACCTTAGAAGTGTAAAATGCCTCCATCCTAAAATAACAGGTTAAATATGATAAATTAATGATTTTTATCATTGAACCTTCAAATCTAAGCTCTGATTAACATCTTAAGAGAAAATTGAAGATCTCAAAAAAGATTTGATAAGGTTTTTTTATGGATGAACTGCCTCCATAGTATGGCAAGCCCAACTTTTGTATTATTCCATAAAATTATAAAACCAGGGCTTGTGATATAGCTCAGTTGGCAAGTCTGTTGTCTCCTGAGCAGATGTTCGCGAGTTCGAGCCCAAGAGTAAATATCGAACACAGTTTTACCGGATGAGTTTTTCAATAACGAACCGCCAACTGTAACGTTGATAAAGTCGCGAATGCCATAATGATGGTAAAACGACTATAGTCGAAACAAAAAAAAAATAAAATTATAATAGACATATATTTTCGTAAAAGTTCAGCTTTGTCGTACGGAAGTTATCACTTTCTAGCAGATTCAATGAATTTATGTATGTATGTATGTATGTATGTATGTATGTATGTATGTATGTATGTATGTATGTATGTATGTATGTATGTATGTATGTATGTATGTATGTATGTATGTATGTATGTATGTATGTAGATAATCCACCATGGGTGCACGGATTCACCGCAGTTTAACCAAAGTATGACCACCTTCTTAGACTCATTTGCAATGCGAAGCTCGTCATACCCGGCACCATGGCTTCGTGTGATCTGTTGTGGATGGATGTGTTTCGTGTCACTGTTTGTGTTTATCTGGATGAATGTTTCAATCATCTCCAAAACTGTTTAAAAATTTATAAAATTGAAAATCCGTATGAACTTTTCTGAACACCTTTTTTCTCTTCACTTCCACTGCCCTGTCTCCGAAAACCACTATGTACCAAATTAGCCCTGCACCCCTCTTTTCGATTTGCTGCTTTTTCTTCACCAATCACTTCCTCAAAACCCATCTAACATTTATAGATCTGCCACATTATTCTGTAAGCGTAAAGCAAAAATCGCCCTTACATTTGTTCAACTTTTCAATTCATTCGGCATGAGTTTCCCCAATCATGCGAGCTTTCCTTTGGGATCACTTTATTAAAATTATTTGTTGAACAGCTGGAAAGTGTATGAGCCCCAGGCGCTTCCTCGGTATTTCTCCATTCCCACAGTTTACTCGTTTACCAAATATACACTGCAACAGCACCAACGCACATAGTAGGCGATTTTTTTTCACATAAAACACACGCATACACATTCAGCACATCTTCCATGATTCCAATTGTTCGAAGAAATTTCAAATTTTAAAAATGCAATATTGACTAATAATTGCATATTACATATTTCATTTTTTCACTTCTCCATCAACTCACTGCCATCAAACTCCCAAACTGATTCCCACCTCCCACTTGAAAAACAACTTTATTACGCACTGGACATTCACTTTAGCATATGCTTGTAGCCTTCAGCACTAAATTTTGATTTAAAATTTTGGCCCATAAATTGATTTCTTCCAAAAACAAATTCATTTAATTTGTTTTACTGAAATTTATATCACTGCTCAATCATTCGAATGTGTTTTAAACGTGTTTTAAGCTCTTTCCAAACTTCTAAATCTTCAAACACACGGAGCGTGAAATAAATATAAACTGAACCACACGACGTCACACACGCGATTGTCTAGCAGATTCAATGAAATTATACGGAAATATTGTCCAAAACACAGGAATTTTGTTCGAAACATAAATAGGCGCATTAAGTCCGCACGGTTTGAGATTCAGCATTTTAGACAACAGTTTTTATAAAATCGTTTTCTCGAAAACGGAAGGAAGTGTTAGCATAAAAATTACACCAATTTATAGAACATAGATGCCTGCACACGTGTATATAGTTTTTGTACACATATTCGATGTAATATTTGATTAAATCAGTATTTTGCTTAATAGGCGCATATATCCCGCTTCTCCCCTACAAATTCTATTCTATCCGGACAAAAGATTCAAACATTTTTAACCCAAAAAAAAAACGGAAAATTACATGAAACATTACAATATATCTTTTATTATTGTGTTTAAGGCTTTCATAGAATGTTTTAATTGACTAATCTTGATTCGTTTTTGGACTTAAAAAAATAAAAATATAGTTACTCAATTTCAGATTTTTACTAATTTTTGCAAAAAAAAGTGAATAAAACCGGGCATTTTTCAAAAAATAATCCGGGCAACTGAGCCGGCCCGGCCCGGACAATTCATTAATATTGCTCCAAACATCCGGGAATGTCTGGATAAATCCGGTCAATCTGGCAAGCTTAACTTAAAGGCTTAAGATTGGAAAAAGTCGGTTTGCTAAACTCAAACAGACGTAACTTGGAATTTACTGGACTGAATTGCACCAATTAGATAACTTTTGTTCTGATATTTAAGGTGGTGAGCTCAAATTTGCCGACCATCTACTTTCAGCTACATAATGAATTATACTGGAAACTTTAAAAAAAAGTCCCTAATTTTCCCTCGTATGCCTAAATTAACACAAGCAAATGATTATAAATTTGAATATAAATGGAATTAAAAATTTGGAAAAGTCAAATAAGGAAGAGAATATTGCCTTCATGCAATAAATTTGTTATTTGCTCACATAGACGAAACTAGAGGATTTCTGGAAACTAGATATGAACAAAATCAAGTATTTTGTTTATTAAATCATCATATCTTTAATAAGTAGAACAGATGTTGCGCTTTCAATTGTAAAATTGCCTTTATAGTTAGAAACTTTTTATCCAGTCAAATGTCCGATTATTGGGATCAGTTTTCCAGTAGGCACTTCAGAAGCATATGACTTCCACTGGCAATCTAACTTTCATATCTTTTTCTTCAACAATGTAATCATTATACATTCACAAATTTAACACAAGGAACTGAATTCACATTTTTTCCGAAATGACTGATTTTATCAATCAAAATAATTTGCGGACTTTTTTGAAAAAAAAAATATAAGTATTTATAGGAATTCATAGACCTTGAGTAAATTTGACTTCTGTGTAAAATTTAAAATTAAGTTTTCATTTCGAACCTTAATGAATCTTAGATATTTTCAAAAGCTTTAGGAAAAATGCTGTGCAGTCTTTAAAAAAGTTGTTGAATAGATTGAAACCTTTAATACGTATAGAATATTAAATTTAAGAAATGTTTTCAGATTTTTATCGCCGTCATAACTAAGTTAAAATATTTTAATGGCATTTCGGCGAGATGAACTCTAGTACAATGAAATCGAATGATAGGAAATGATAGGTGGATAGTTAAAGAGCACGCTTTGGAAAAGAAATATTGAAAGGTGGTTTTTTGAAAATGTGAGTCTAGGGCATGTGGGAGAAAGCTCAAATTAATCGTTTGAATCTTTGCTCAGCAACGGTTAATTCTGTATGGGGGGCGCAGCTTCCATACACAATCAACCCGATGGATAAGATGTGTACCAACACACTTAATCGAGCATCGAGCAAGTTTGAGCTTTCTCCCACATGCCCTAGACTTACATTTTCAAAAAACCACCTTTCAATGTTTCTTCTCCAAAGTGCGCTAGCTTCAACTATCCACCTATCATTTACTATCTTTCGATTTCATTCTACTAGAGTTCATCACGCCGATATGCCATTAAAATATTGTAACATAAATTTAAGAATGCGTCCTTTTTCGATGTCAGTAATAGCAATAATGAATTTAATTCAAATTTATAGAGATTTTAAAATTGCTATTTCAAATGGTTGTTGAATCTCTGAAACAAGATTATCGAGGCAAAATTTGTATCGTTGTTTTGTGGTAATTTACTACATTATGGCATTCTTCTCAATCATCTTTGTTATTGTATGGATGATGAATGCCGATTTAAACTCATAAATATTTTGCTTTTCATTAACATAAGTAGCTCAATCAATTATACCAATGATTGGTTTCACTTTAAATCGATTGATATTAAAACTTCTAAAAGTCGTATCCCTAAAACAAGAGGTGATTTACAAAATCTGACAAAAAAATATCTAGTTCAGAACTCAAATGATTTCTAAAATCAGTTTTAGAACAAAGGCTCAAAAAATGAACCTAAGTTTAAATGTTTCACTTGTGATTCAATACTATCCCCTTATCAGTCGATTTTTTTCAACAACATGGTAATCGCTCAAGTTGTACATTGGGAATACCTTTTTGTGATTTTTACAGACGGCTGGATTGGAAATTTCAAAAAAATGATATTACCGATAATGTTTCAAGCTCATCTACACAATAATAATAAAAATTCAAATTTTAAGTATAAACTCCACTATGAATCCAAAAGTTTGGTTATTTCACTTGCAATTGATTCAGACTCTTCAATAAAAAAAGTAGTATTAATTATCGGAAATTAACACTTCATATGATTTTTTTTATAATAATTGAAAATTATGCCAAAAATATGAAATAAAGTGTGCAAACATCTAAAACTAGGGGAGAGTGAGATAACGTGAGAGATGGGTAAATGTAGGCCACTCTAAATACTTAGCTGTGTGTTGAAATAAAAATCTCAAGCTAACTGTCATCGTCGTCCCTTTGCGTAAGCATGTTTTTCTATATGTAGTTGACTTATGTACGTATCATATGCTTCTTCCATATAATTAGCCTAGAAAAATGTTTTTACTTATTTAAACAAGCACACGCAAATTGCATCCGTGGGAGACTAAAAATTCATAAAAAAATATGCACATATGCTTATGATCTTAGCTTAGTCATGTTCTTTCACGTGGAAAAGGAAATTTTTAATGGAATATGAATAAGTCACACAAACGCAACCAATTTGCAAATCATAGCTTGTGGTGTATCTTGGGCCACCTATATTTTGTTGTTTCTATACACATTCAGAAACTAAAATACGTTATTCCTATTTTCAAAGTCGTCTTATGCCAAATAAAGAGTTGTGCATTTTTACAACGCGATGGAGACGAACATAAATCCTATATAAGGAATTTAGCCGAAACGCGAGCCGGGAATTAGGAACTATGCGATCAAACACAATTCACACACCTCATCTGAAATTGCTTAAAAATAAGTAAATGAATTATGAAACTTCAGTTTTGGGTCATCTCATAAACTTTGCACGTTATCAAGTCAATTTGGATTTGGTGGTTTTCAAAATCCCTAAAAAAAATTTTTATTTTTTAAAAGTAATTCGGAAAATAAATGTATTAAAAAAATGAATAAAATGCCAAATGATACCCTGAAACGTATAAAACCTTTCCAATTATTTATTTTTAATTTTTTATAATAAAAAAAGCTATGAAGCAAAGAAAAAAAGAGGCTCATGATACCCACTCTCCCCTACAACTTTCCAATTTTTTTATAATTCATTTGAAGCATACTTGTTACTACTTCTTTCGTTTCAGTTCAAATCAAAATTAAAATTAAGTATGAGGCCTGGAATTAAAAAGAAAATCCATAAAATCCCAATACCAGTGCTCAAGAAATATGTAGACGACCTGTTTCTTGCCATCCCACAAAACTCAGAAGATCAAATCCTAGAAGCCTTCAACTCACAGGAACCAAGAATACAGTTTACGATGGAGAAAGAAGAAAACAGTCGTCTACCATACCTAGATATGAAAGTGATTAGACAAACCAACCAACAACTTGTCACCGAATGGTACAGAAAGGCTATAGCATCAGAACGTATGCTTAACTACAACTCATGTCATCAGCTCAAACACAAAGTGAACGTAGCCAAAAACTTCATTCACAGAGTGATCTCCCTGTATCGAAATCCATCAAGCCAAAATCCAATAGAAGTCATTCATGAAATGCTACAAATGAATAACTACCCAAAATCTCTCATCAACCGCCTCATCAACCTGCAGCAGAAGAAAACGACCGAACATCCAACCATTTCATCAACACTAACACCTCCGGCCTCACCACCAACCACCCCATCGGAACCATCAATCGACCATCCAACCATAAACCACCTACCGTCAAGCCAAATCGACCCTCAGACCACCCTGGAAGTTAAAACACCTACAACAACTCCCACCCAATCAGCCAGCCACACATCCGATCAGGAAGCCCGAACCTTTTCCAACAAAAATCCGCCAGCCATCACCAACAGCAACCATCAGATCCAACAGCACATCAGCCAACATACCGCATATCATTCCACACACGAACCGTTCGAACAAATTCCACCAGCAGATCACTCAGCCATAATCACATCACCTAATCCGATCGAATTGCACCGCACCGTAGAAGAAACGCCTTCGAATCCATCGCCAATCAATCCAGACAGCAACGAACCAACAGATAGCATCCAGCTCAGGTATTTTTCCATGCCTTTCATCCCTAATTTAACCGAAAAATTAGCGAAAATGCTGCAATCGAGCTATCCATCGGTTAGAATAGCCAGTAAACAAACAAACTCCATCGGAAACATCTACACCCAAATGAAGGATCTCATACTTAAAGAAGATCGCTCGAAACTAATCTACTCCATCCCATGCAAAGACTGTAAACACCAATACATTGGTCTCACCCGTCAAAAATTGAGCGACCGACTACTTGGCCATCGCTCTCTGATGAACCAACTAGATAAAATAAACCACACACACTCCAACACAATTCTCATGACAGATAAGCTTAGGCAAAAATCCGCTCTCATAGAGCACTGTATAGAACGCAAACACAGATTCAACCTTTCAAATACCATAATATTAGACAACACACTACGCCATAGAAACCTGGAATTTTTGGAGATGTGCCACATCTACACAAACAAAAATGCCGTAAACAAACGTACCGATGTTGATAATCTCAACACTGCGTACGCAGCTATATTCGACAAATTGAACGAACACAACCAACAAAACTTCAAAACTTCTCAAAATGAACACAGTGAACAGAATGAATCTAACATCACAGATGATAGCTCAAACTTTTCACAGTTGTTTTGTGACCGCCATAGATAACGATATCAAACCGTTTCTGTAAGAAATTAATCTATGTTTTTTTTTCAAATTCAAATTCAAACTTCATATAATGTGTTCATATAAAATCTGACCCCACAGCATGTGCCAACTACCGATCGACCAACAAACCGACAATATCCTTAACTTAAGATCCAAAACAAAGAACATACACATTATTGTAAGTAGGACCGTACAACAATAAGATAATTTACAACAAAACTGTTTTCACCAAATTGTAATAAAAATTGTAGTTTCCCTGAAGATGGTGCCAACAAAGCACCGAAACGTTGGATAGATAATAAATCAATGTTCGGATTAAACAGACTGCTTTGCTAATTTGAAAATCAAACAACGTACAGTCATCATTTCCAACATAAAAATAAAGTTAAAAAAACTTGATACCTCAGTATCTGATAATGATAATCATTTTTTTAGGTTTGAACTTATATAAAATTTATTTTTAATGATAAAACGACATTTTTGAGTACATTTCAATCTTTCAAGTCTTAATATGACTTTCTTATCATTTAAACCATGGTTATGCTTTTAGGTACTTCGTTTTGTCAAAATATTTTCAATTACTTCCTGAGAAGGTATTTCACCTGGGTTCAAGAAAACCTCTATAAATAAAAACGATTGTTCCAGATCCTCCATAAACGAAAACCTGAATAAATGAGAAACCTTTTTAAGCGAGGAAAAACGGTTTCTTGAACTCTCGTTTATCCAGGTTCGACTGTTTATAATTTCTCCAGTAGAGCGGAAAAACGCTGTCTTTAAAGTGTAAATATTCAAAAAACCTAAAAAGCTGAATCGTTTCTCATAAAGTTCAAACCCAAATTTCTAGTCAATTGGTTGACTCAAAGGGGATCGCCATACGACTTTCATGTCACATGTAATTTTGACTTCGTTAAGCTTTTTTGGCTCTAACTCGCTAATTATGAAATACCCAGAGCCCGGCTCCACTTAACTCAGACATCGCCTTTTGTTTAACGCAGTCGCCTCGCTTGATCTGAAACGACTTTGTTTTCCCGAGTAACGACTACTCAAACGTTATGTTAGGCTTTCACTCTATTTTCTTTTTTATAAGATTCAATAATTATGTTACTTATTGACTAGATTTCTAATTTAAATAACATTATGATATTTTTCTAATGTTTTCACACGAATGAATATAATGTGCATTGCTGAACGAATTTAATAATAGTAAAATTCATCGATCCAAATATTTTTCATAAATTTTGTAATTTCAATCTATTTGGAACATAATGCTATTACATACGTGCTTGAGAAGCGCACATGAAATTTTCTTTGTAGCATGGTTTTTTGTAAGAAAATGGATGTTCGGGAAATTAACGTTTGAAAGTAATTTGTTGGTCCGACTCAAAGTAGTACTTTTCAATAGCCCTCTAAAATTACGTTCCATCTCAAGCAACTTTTATTTTAACCCATCATTGATATTAAAAACGGTTCCGGTGTTTTTTTCTTAAAAAATGAATGAGACATTGTGCTTCCCTCAAATACAAGAAAGGTCCGTACGCAATTCCTTTCATCTGAGATGTCTCAAGGATGTCGGAAATTCTGAACAGCATTATGAAACTATAGCTAATGAAAATTATCTTCACGTTAAGTAGGTCCAACAAACCCCTCATAATTAATTTCCTTGATCCGCCTTTTCATCACTCTGACCTAACTAAGAGGACGAACGAACATTTTAGGAAAAGTGGAGCGCAAAAAAACGGAATAAAATCTGAACCACAACCTACACCAGAATCCCGTCCCCCATTTAGGTGAATCTACTGTCGCATTAGAAAGAATCCAGGTTTTTCCTTTTTCTTTTTTTTGTTTCTCTCATCTCAGAGTTGCAAGCGCTCTTCATTTCCGTAGCACTTCCGGCCCAAAAATCCCGTACAACCTCGCACAAAAGCCGAGAAGCCGTGCTTGTTTCTGATATCAAGCAGCAAAAATAGGACCAGAAAACCGTGACCGTCAAAATAGGGTCTGGACCAGGCCAGGCATCAGAAGAAAAAAATGGAAAAATCTCACGCTGATGTACTGTCCGGTCTCGTAAAGCTGATAATTCACTCCCAGGCCATGGAAGACGAAGAAAAAGCAACTGTTCTGACAGAGAATAATCTTCCTTCCAACCCCTGCCGGAATATGTGTCATCCGCTTTCCAGAAGCGGCAATGGTTTTACGGGGTTCCTTTTTTCTGGTTTTCATATTTCTGGAATTTCTTTTGCCATTGTTTTTGGATGGCAAGATTTTCACGGGACTGAGTTTATTTTTTTCTGGGAAAGGTCCTTCTCCCGGTTTTTCCCAGTGAGTGATTTTATCAGGATCGTGGTTCACGTTGTAAGGAAGCTTTTGTACTTGTGTCACTTTTTCAATGGGTCATTCAGATAGTCTTACAGCTGAAAATTAATCGCTTTATGATTTACAAAATTATGTCATTGAAGTTCCGGATGTGACTCAGAACAACTTCTTACATTGAGAACAACAAAACAAGTTAAACCAAATTTCAAATATTATTTTTCAAACTGCAGTGGAATAAACATGCAAAAAGCCCTTTTTGCCTGAATATTTTGCAATCATTAAACTAGCATCTTTTAGCTGAGATGTATCTTCATCACATCCTACAAGGACTGCGGGATGCAAATATCAAAAGTGCTCCAAAAGAAAATATCATACTCATTAAAACTCGTTATCATCCCGGATGTGACTTCCTGCCAGTCTACAAAAACCAGCAAAAGGACATCCGCCGGCATTGTTCTTTGGAGGTTTTAAGAAAATCCACATCATGGCCGAAACTGCTAAAAGAAAGCGTAACTCAGCGTCCTTTCCGGTTTCCTCATCGTGACTTTGATTCTCCTAGCTAGCAAGTAGATTCGAAAGTAAACGAACCACAACCGGTGAGTTTCCTTTGTGAGCCGATTCAGGCTCCAGGAAAAAGCCATCAACGGGAAAACCTGCAGCCTGCAAACAATCTTGAACTGAAAGAGTCCAAGAGCACAAATGTACGGAAAAGGGACAGCTGAGTTATTGTTAGATGACATTGTAATTAAAATTGCACAACTCCTGTGAATGAGTTTGGGATTTGCGTTACTTTTAAAAGAAGTCAGGATTATAGTATTTTTTTTTAAAGGAGGCTTTCTTTCAACTGAAGGATGATCATAACAATTTCTTTCAAACAAATATGCTAAAACAACTTGGAATCAATTTAGTTCAAGCCTAGCCAAATTTATAACAGCCCCAGCTAAAGCTTTTTATTTTTTAAGTAAGAGCAGTTTCAAATCCTCTTAACCTAGACTTACCAGATACTTTAAAAATGAAACGGGACAAAGAGAGACATTGAGGATACTCTTAAAAACCTTATTTTTTATGACAATTGCATATGTATATGTTCCTTCAGCTAAAATAGTTTATAGAAAGAAATTAATGAAACTTGTTTAAAAATGAATTTTCTAGACACCTTCCATCTTTGTAAACGGCGAACATTTCATTCGAAAATGTTGTAGTTCAGAATAAATTAAAATCCTAAATTTGAAGAGAGTTTATCTTTATATTTTTTACCAGTCGTTTTTGATTATCTATCAGGTTTATTTAATTTAACTCATTTAATCATTGTTTGATTGAAAATAGATTTTTTTCGCTCGGTAGTCCTGTTCTATTTTATCCGGAATTTGACTTTTCCCTTACGGAAATAAATCTTGAGAAATCATGATTTGGAAACAACTTAAGGGTGGATTAGGGTCTAACACTTTCAAAAAATCGATTTTTTTTATTTTCTCATTGTAAAATTCTTATTGTGTGTCAAATTTTCAAGTCAATCGAAGCAAAACTGTAGAAATTATAGGTCTCTATATCCTCTTATCTAATACTGCAAGAATTCTAGAGCAGAAACTTCAAACGCGTTTTCCTCGAAAGCACATTTTTAAAGTCAGTGGACATCGTCATTTGAAAAATACTTCATCGATTCTTTTCAAATTTGGAACATATTTTCTACATATAAAATACCAAACCCCAACGATTTATTTTTACTTTGGGGAGATTTTACAGATAACAAATGGCGGATTTTTTCGTGAAAAATCGTAGTTTTTACTTCAAACAGCCACAAAAATTTCATAAAAATGTTTTTTAAGTTAAATAAAATCGTTGAGGTCCAGAAAAACATCTATTAAAAATATTTTGCTCTGATTTTTTGACTTCAGATGATTCTGTACAGTGTCCACCGCAAATCCTGTTTTCTAAAAGGCATCCTCGAAAGTGCTTCTT
This sequence comes from Uranotaenia lowii, assembly GCF_029784155.1. Taxonomy (NCBI): domain Eukaryota; kingdom Metazoa; phylum Arthropoda; class Insecta; order Diptera; family Culicidae; genus Uranotaenia; species Uranotaenia lowii. The sequence goes on along the minus strand of NC_073692.1, from coordinate 163,349,716 downwards.
CACCGGCTCATTTTTCAATATTTTTCTACGAAAAAAATACTAAATGTTCTTTCAACAATGCTTTGTATAATGCAAAAAATTTGAATACATTTGTTTGAACGATAGCTCAAAAAAAAATTCGTGAAAATGGTGTTTTTTTTACCCGTTAGACCTTACTCCCCCCTTAAAGAATGTTTTCTTTAATAGCAAAAAAAATTACATAACGTGCTAGAACGTGCTCAAAGAACGCTTAACTGAACTCAATTGTTATGGTGATGCTAAGACAAGCTTGCCAAATTTCCCGAATATTTAACACAAAATTTGGAAAAAGTTCGCTTTGACCCGGTTGCCTGGAGTTTGGAGAAAAAATCCTGGATTTTGCAAAAAAAAAATTAGTTTTTTACAAAATTTAACAAAACAAAAACTCAAATTGAATTGTTATAGTTTTTATTTTTGCGTCCAATAACGATTTTTTCGAGAAGAGTAATCAAAATAATCTCAACAGTGTTTTGGAAGCATAAAATAAAACTAAAAATCTGCTTATGTGTATTTATGTTAAAATATATTTTCAGGTGTATTCTTTTCGATTTTTATTGAATAATTCCATAGTTTGATGAGATGAAAATTTTGAAATAAAATGCCCGGATTTGGCCTGGTTTTAAAATAAAATTACTCGGATTCGCCCGGTGCGGATCGGTCTTGAAAAAAATTCTAACCACCTTAAATACTAAGAACCTCAATTGAGTTATTAAATCTTGCCTTATAAAAACTAAAGAAAAATGCTGCTAATTTTGAGGAAAAAACACAAAAAAAGTATTTTATTGATTTTCTGTGTTGAACCATTTAAATCAGGGATGAGCAACTCGCGGCCCGCGGGCCGCATGCGGCCCTCGAGACATGTTTGTGCGGCCCGCGAAGCTTATCGCAAATTAAATTTATTTAACGACTTTTTTCTACGATAGTTTATCATTATCATAAAATAGCAGTACCTACAAAACCAATACAAATATATACCAATAACCTGATACGCACGTCACTTGTTTGCATTAGCATTTGTCTCATAAACGTCCAGATTGTTGACTTTTTTGTACGATTCAAGCTTTTTATTGAGTTCTTTTGAAGGCATAGATGCAATATTATTTATTGAAAAAACGTAGCATTCAGTTAGTTAAGTCATTATTTTTCATTTTAACCTAAATTAAAATTGTATGATGAAGTAATTTTTTTTTCTTGATTAATGCTGGAAATAAGAAAAGTTTTACTGGGTGAACGATTAAAGATTTCTTATCGACATGACAATACTGATTTCTCGACAAAAACAACATCTGTAATTCTGTGATTCAACCCAAAAAGTTTGTAACCATTACACAGGGGAACATCATTTTTGATGCCTATTTTTCAAAAACTGACTTTGTAAGAATTGGGCGTCCTGAAACATTTCACAGATTTCGTCTATCACTTCTAGCTTCGGTGATATGGCGGGTGGAAATAATTAAATTGATCAGGATCGATCTTTCATAACTGATAAACCAATAAACCTACATAAAAACCAAAAGCTGATTTTCAATCAATAGCTACCCTTCATTAAATTGAGGACTCAGATATTGGCAAGATATTCTTGTATCAGAGATACAACGGTTTCAATAAATTGAGTTCTACAAATTATAGGAATTCCATAAAATAAGATTACAATTTCTTCTGACATCATTAAAGAAAGTTATTGAATATTGGATACTAAAAATTTTAACTCATTTAATAACTTAGTTGAAGCCTGCGAAATGATTTGATTTTTTAAACCCGAAATTAAATTTATCAAAGAATAAGAAACGTCCGTAACTTTTTTCTGAGAATTCAAAATAACTTGCAGTCTTTGGGAAAGTCGATCATTGAGTCATTAAATATTTGTGTGTTTTACTTATTTTAAAAAGATATCTCGAAAACTTGAGCAAAGAAACTAATTGAATTTTAGGATTCAGCGCCTCTGATAAGTCAAAATCAGTCAGAATAAGTCAAGGAATGTCAGTTGCATCCTGGAAAAATGTGAATTTTGTTGTCTTGTGTTATAAGTGATGCAATTTTCAGAAATTTCATATTCAAATCATGCCGAACATTGATTAAATTGAATGATTTTACTTCAAAATTAGTAATCCATATTATCAAAGTCACGGCACGGCGACTTCACGACAAAATTAAAATGAATTGTAAAAAAAACTTTTCAAAAATAAGCACATAAAAAAATTGCTCCATGAAATTTTAAATAGAATTGATGACAAAAATATCATTGCATCGGTTCGAACAAAGAAGGGATCTTTTTACGAACCATAGAAAGACTTTCAAAATATTTCCTAATTTTTAAATAAAAGGAAAGCAAATGAGTTTTGTAGAAAATAATATTCTCTTTGCATTCCAAATCAATTTAAACAATTAAATTATTTAAAAATGATCAAGATCGAGTGAGGACCTATTCGATTTCAGCTAGTTTATTCACCCTAAGTTTTGAATTTTTTTTATGAAAGTACATGAACTCGTTTTAATTATCCGTTTCCTGTTTTGTTTTTGTCAAATATATGTTTTAAAAAAAATTACATAAAGCTCTGCAAACTAATATTACCTAAATTTTATTTTATTGCGGCCCGCTGAAGGAATTTCAAATTAAAAGTGGCCCGTTGCTAAAAAAGGTTGCTCACCCCTGATTTAAATAATTTAAATTGAGGCTAAATTTATGGGTTTTCCAGTTCAGTGAAACTGCATGAAAGTGTTACCTATTTAACTTTTACAGCCTTATTGGTGATTTTCCTGTTCTTTAAGAAAATATTTCTAGTTTAAAAAAAAAGGATTAGAAAAAGCTGAAAGGAGTTGAAAATTATCGAGAAGAGATTTCATAAGAAGCATTTCTATTAAGCACGGACCAGTTATTTTGAAGTGATAGAATCGGAGAAGGTTGAGTCTACCACAAAAATTTTCTCAGGAAAAAGCGAGACATTTTTTTTTTTAAAGCGGGATGGCGGAACATTCGATAAAATTGCGGAACGGATGGCAACCCTATCTTAACCCTTATTACCCATTCCATTTTCTAAATGATTCTAAAATTCTGTTTTGAAAATCAGACTCTGAATATGAATTAATGTATGGATGAATGAACGAAGTTCCGTGCTCACGATTTTTATTTCAAAATTTGAGTTTTTTTATTCTGTTTAATTTGACGTCGTTTTTCCTTTAACTGATTTTGGCTTTGAATACATTTGCTATTTTATTATATTGATTTTGATGATTTTAAAATCATTGTTTGTTCTTTGTCCACTACTTTAACTTCAATGCATTATCTTGTGATTTTTCCAAAACATTTATTGTAAATTCTGCTTTCCTTTTCTGAACGTTGGTAAAGAATTTTTTTTTTTGAATTGATGATATTTATTTAAGATTCGAATCTTTATCTTAGCTCAGATTTAATTCGTTAACGAACTTCAATACATGATTCAACAATGAATTCTGCATTCTACAACTTTATTTCTAAACAAAAATTCAGATTTTTAGTTTGGTCTATGTCTTTTTGAATTGAAGTTATGTTGTGAGGCTGAATATTTAGTCAGGATTATATTCTCGAGTATGAATGAGAAATCAACAGCAGAATCTTTTATTTTTCCTCCTAGAACTTTTTATGCTGAATTTTCAAGACGATTCTGAATTTAAATGTTGATTTCAGAATTTTCAATTTTAATGTTAATATTTGTATCTTAAATTTAGTTTATATGTATGTATTAAATGTATCCAAGCAATTTTCATTATATTTTACTTATTCTCTTTGAGATTTATTATTTTCTTTGTTGAAATTTAATTCTTTTTATGTAGTATATCAGCAATCAGTTTTGAGCCAAAATAAAGCTTGCTCAAATTATGAAATTTACAAAAATAATGGAATACTTTGCTGTTACAATTAATAAATAAGTAATACAAGTTTAATGGAAAAAAAAGTTTAAGAAAAATTGCACCGGATCCTCTAACTCTTAATCCGACTTTGTTAATTTGATTATTAATAACAAAATTTTGGTCTTTTCAAAAACATTTTTTTACTTTTTTTTTTGTTTTTTGAATTAATGAAAAAAATGAGTTTCATTTAAAATCAAATCAAAATTTTAAAAAATTTATGTCTATTTGTATTCTTCCAAATGATACTCCTTAAGTTACTTTCAATCACATCAATGTCGTCTAAATTTTGGATTGAGAACGAAGCTCTGAAAGCATATTAAAAGGAATTTAAATAATGCCTATTCCGACTTAAATTGCATCACGGGTAAAACGTTGTAGAAAATAAACTAGTTGACCGATCTTTTCATGTTTTCAGCGAACAAAATATGTCGCATTAGAGAGCTTTTTTTAATTCATATTAAAAACCATTTTCAAACAGTCGCATTTTCAGCTAAAACCATTTTTGTGCAAAGTATTTACTTCAAAATAACTCATAATTTTTCGATGGATCTTTGGTTAAAGTGCATTAAAAGGATTTATGTATTTGGGTACAAAAGGCAGCACTTTGGGACCAAATATCTCCAAGGCGTTATTTGAATAGTGGAACGATCGCGAAAAACTCTAAATAGAGCGGAGGTCTGCTCTATAGCTTAGTTGGGCATTTCAACTGATATACAAATACACTTACAAATTGTTTAACAAATTTTCTTTCTTCGCTTTTCTGGCTTTGTGTATAATTTCGATTTTTTTCGAATAATTTAGAGTTTTGCTCCATTTTTTTAACTCAAAACTATACAAATCTAAGTCAATTTCAAAAAAACTCATTTTTCTGAAATCTGCGCAATAACTGGATCCTAGGATTCGTCTCCTATCACTCGTGGAAAACGGTCGTCTTTCTCTCATCGAGCACCTCGTGGTATAGTAGTGTGGTAGTGGCCTTGACAGATTTGTGCACCCATTGTTTGCTCCTGCTTTCAATCAAGATAAGTATATGATTCGATTTTAGATTGATATCCGAAATTTAAAAAAAATATAATATTTTAATCACGTGCGAACCAGGGGGCTTGGCCCCAAAATGGCCAGGGTATGGAGGAACAGACCCGTGAGGTTGCTGTATCCTCTCAAGATTCAGATGTCCCTATCGATAATCTCTCTGAATTGTTGCCTCCATCTTTGTTAGTAGAACCAACCGAAACACGTTTGCGACAGTACCCGGAATCGGTCACGGGACCGTTTGAGGTATTTGTACGCCAGAAAGATCCCGAAAAGCCAATAAATGTACTTTTAATTTCTGCCGAAGTTCATAAATCGTTTCCTTCATTCAAAGAAATCAAAAAAATATCATATGGCAAAGTACGCATGGTATTTGCTAGACGAGTGGATGCCAATCAAGTTGTGTTTAACGAAAAGTTGTCTGCACTATATCGAGTTTATGTTCCAAGCGTCAAAGTGGAAATCAACGGAGTTATTAATCAAGAGGCGCTTGCTTTTAAAGATATTTTGGAGAGGGGATTGGGTAAATTTAATGATCCTCGTGTTGCTGGTGTTCCCATTTTGCAATGTAATCAATTGTTAGAAACTCAGATAAAAGATGGTGTAAAAAGCTTTGTTCCTTCATCTCATGCAATAAGGGTTACCTTTGCTAGTAGTATTCTCCCCAACTACTTAGTAATTGATGGGGTTCTCATTCCTGTTCGGTTGTATACACCGAAAGTCTTCATGTGCACCAAATGTAAGAGATACGGGCATACCGCAATGATGTGCTCCAACAAACCACGATGTGGAAAATGTGGGGAATCACATAGCGAGAGTGAGTGTAGGATAGAGGAGAATGTTTGTTTGCATTGTAAGGGAACTCATGACTCCAAAAGAGAGTGTCCCAATTACAAACAAAGAGTTAAGGTGGCAAAAGCTCGACTACAACAAAGGTCGAAGCTTTCATATGCTGAGATCGTTCAGTCAGTGGGTATAGAAAGTTTTGCTGGGAATAACACATTCAGGAAGGATTGGGTTGATGATTAATACGTCCAAGACGAAGTACATGCTGGCCTGCGGATCCGAGACCGACCGAACCCGCTTGTCCAGTAATAACAAGGTCATGATCGACGGCGACGAGCTGGAGATAGTCGAAGACTTTGTCTATCTCGGCTCACTGGTGACCGCAGACAATGACACCAGCCGTGAGATCCGGAGGCGAATTATCAGCGGAAGTCGTGCCTACTATGGACTCCACAAGCAACTGCGGTCGAGAAGACTTAGCCCTCGCACGAAGTGTAACCTGTATATGACGCTTATTAGACCGGTTGTTCTCTACGGGCACGAGACATGGATATTGCTCGAGGAGGACCTGCGTACACTCGGGGTATTCGAGCGACGAGTGTTAAGAACCATCTTTGGCGGCGTACAGGAGAACGGAGTGTGGAGGCGAAGGATGAACCACGAGCTCGCGTGACTCTACGGCGAACCCAGTATCCAGAAGGTGGTGAAGGCTGGCCGGATACGCTGGGCTGGACATGTTGCGAGAATGCCGGAAGACTGTCCTGCAAAACAGGTGTTCGCTACGAATCCGGTAGGAACAAGACGAGCGGGGGCGCAACGAGCGAGGTGGTTAGACCAAGTGGAGCGTGATCTGGCGAACGTGGGGTGCCCGAGAAATTGGAGAACGGTTGCTATGAACCGAGTGAATTTTAGGAATTATGTTCGTCAAGTTATGTCGTGAGACGGAATACTATGTAAATAAATAAATAAATAACACATTCAGTTCTTTGGAAGACCACTCGGAAGATGATGGTGAGGTAGCACACTGTTCTTACGAGCCTCCTAAACGCAAGAGATCTCATCCCTCAAACCAACAGAAACAAACAAAACCTACAGATCATCCGAAATCTACATTGAAAGAAAAACCTTTAATCAATCCTCCTGGGTTTCCTTTGAAAGAAACAGATTTTCCTCCATTAATACCAGAACAGTCCGAAAATCCTAATTCAGATGATTCTCAAAAGTTTACTTTAACACAAATCGTTGAAATGTTTTCAAATATTTTGAATTTGGATAATGTTTGGAAAGAATTGTTGTTTAATTTGTCCCTCATTATCAAAATGATTTTGAAAAAGATAATCTCTTTGTGGCCACCCCTTGGAATCTTTATTTGTATCGATGGCTAACTCAGCGCAGGGTAACGATTTCACGATTTTTCAATGGAATTGCAGAAGCATTCTTCAAAAGCAACCAAATCTCCGACTTTTTATTAATCAGACTGATGCAGATTGCATAGCTCTTTCTGAAACATTTCTTGCTGGAACGCTAACGTTAAATTTACCGTCATTCAATGTTATATATTTCAATAGACAAACACGGGCAGGGGGTGTTTTGCTGGCTATCAAGAATACATACTCGTTCCAAAGAATTAATTTACCTGATTTAAGTCCTATTGAAGCCGTTGCTTGTTCTATAAAAATTGATAATCAGAACATATCAGTTGTTTCATTGTATATTCCACCCTCCTGTAGTATTTCTAATAATTTATTTCAATCCTTACTAAATTGTGTTCCGAGTCCAGTTCTTTTACTTGGCGATTTTAATGCTCACGGCTGTGCTTGGGGTGAGCAGGATGATGATGCCAGAGCAAAAATAATTTATGACGTTCTTGATAAGTTCAGATTATCCATTCTAAATACAGGAGAAATAACACGTGTAGCTTCGCCTCCCAGAAGATGTAGTAGAGTTGATCTTTCCCTTTGTTCTTCCTCAATAGCTTTTAATTTTACTTGGTCTGTGCTCTCTGATCCTGCTGGCAGTGATCATCTACCAATTGTTATCAAATGTTTAAAAAATTCAAATTGTTCTAAAATCATTCCAATGGATATTAGCAAAAACGTTGATTGGGAAAAATACAGGTATATTATTTTCAATGCAGTTGAGAACGCAGAGAACATACCTACTTCAAATATTTATAATTTTCTGTCAAACTTGATTTTGACTACGGCGAATCAAGCTCAATCGAAACCATTTAATAAGAATAATAAACGAAGGAAACCTCCCAACATTTGGTGGGATGACGATTGCTACAAAATTGTTTCAGAAAGATCAGAAGCCTTCAAAATTTTCAGATCTTCTGGTAACATGAACGACTACCTGAATTACAAACGTTTGGAAGCTATAAGTAAAAGAACCTTCAAGACCAAAAAAAGAGAATATTGGAAGACGTTTGTGGAGTCGCTAAGTAGGGAAACTTCAATGTCTGTTTTGTGGAACACTGCTCGCCGTCTTCGGAATTTTGAACCAAACGTAAATAATGATCAACACTATAGTGTAGACTGGATAGAAGAGTTTGCGAATATTGTAAGCCCACCTTTCGTACCCCCTATTTCCCCATCTTTTGAACAATCCTCAATAACATTTGAACATCTTAACGACAATTTCACTCTTGACGAGTTGGAAATAGCTTTATCAGCATGTAATAACACTGCCCCAGGAATAGACGGGATAAAATTTTCATTAATTAAAAATCTTCCTTGCAATGCTAAGCAGCTTTTGGTCAATGCCTATAATTGGATATTCAATAATAATTCAATACCAAACGATTGGCGGTCGGTGAAAATAGTACCTATTTTGAAACCAGGGAAAGATTCCTCAAAACCCAACTCGTACAGACCTATTGGTTTACTACCATGCCTCCGAAAAACCTTTGAAAAAATGATCCATACTCGTTTGGATTGTTGGGCTGAGAAAAATAATATGCTCTCAACATCTCAATACGGATTTCGACAGAATCGAAGCACACGCGACTGTCAAGCATTACTTGCTTGTGACATACAAATTGCTTTTGCACGTCAGGAAGAATTGGTAGCTGTATTTCTCGATGTTAAGGGTGCATATGATGCAGTTCGAATTGATATTTTATGCCATAAATTATCGTTCTATGGATCTCCTGAGAAAATGGTTAAATTTTTATACAATCTACTATCGTTGAAAATCTTACACTTTTCCATAAATCAGGAAATTAAGACAGTGCGACACAGTATGATAGGTCTCACTCAAGGTTCGTCTCTTAGTCCACTTTGTTATAATTTGTACATTTCAAATATTGATTCTTGCATTACAAGTAATTGTTCTTTAGTTCAATATGCAGATGATGCATGCATTTGGTTTTCAAGTAAAAATGCACATGAAGTTCAGTTAAGTTTACAGACAACCCTAGATGGTCTGGTTGAGTGGGCTTCCAATATTGGTTTAGAACTATCGGTTTCTAAAACAGAATCAGTCGTTTTTTCCCGTAAACATAATCCATCGCAAATTCAATTATATTTGTATGGAAATGAAATAATCAGGGCAGCAGGCTTTAAGTACCTCGGAGTGTTTTACGATCCAAAATGTACTTGGGGATGTCATATTCGATACCTAGTAAGAAAATGTCAAAGACGAATAATTTTTTTAAGAACAATATCCAGTACATGGTGGGGCGCACATCCGGCTGATATGATCAAACTATACAAAACTACAATTTTGTCGGTAATGGAATATGGTTGTTTTTTATTTAATACAGCAGCAAAATGTCTCTTTATAAAATTGCAGCGTATTCAATTCCGCTGTTTACGTATTTGTTTGGGATTAATGACATCAACACACACATTAGCTGTCGAAGTTCTAGCTGGAATACCGCCTTTACATTTTCGCTTCAACGAAATGAATTGTAGATATTTGATTGATTGTCACATTAATAAGTCACTTATAATGGAGCGGTTGGATACATTATTCGAATACAAACCTGAAAATAAATTATTGAGTTCATATAGAGAATGTTTGACTCTAAGTACCTCGAATTCGTCCATTTTACATTACTATGAATCAAATTCCGTATCCATGAACTTATCTTCAGCTATTGATCTCTCACTTATTCAGCAAAACTCGAGTAATGCTAATGCACTTGAAATAGCCTTATTGAAAAATTTATGCTTAGAAAAAATATCAGTTTATCCCTCGAAAAATGTATTTTATACAGATGGATCAGCTTATCATGATTGTGTCGGATTTGGAGTTTTCAATGTTAATCATGAAGCTAGTTTTTCTCTTCTTGCTCCTTGTTCCATTTTCGTTGCAGAAATTACCGCTATATACTACACATGTTTATTTATTGGCAGTCTCCCTGTACAATCGTACCTAATTTGTTCAGATTCCGCTAGTTCTCTTGAGGCATTAAAGACACTTAGAATTTCCGGAAAAACTGGAATCATGGTTTTGAAAATTAGAGAAGAAATTTATAGATTGCGTAGTTTAAATTATTCTATTTCTTTCTTATGGGTTCCCTCTCATTACGGAGTTTTTGGTAATGAGATGGCTGACACCCTAGCTAAGAATAGAGCACTAAATGGAGAAGTTTATCACAGGGAACATGAGTCTCGAGATTTTTTTTCCAACGTTAAGTATTCGAACTTTGGAATCATGGCAAACCGAATGGAATAGTAGTGATCTTGGTAGATTTTGTTATAGTATCATTACCTCCGTAAGTAAAGCTCCTTGGTTCGCTAAATTTGATGTAGAAAGAATGTTTATAAAAAATATGTCAAGAATAATTTCGAATCACTATACTCAAAATGCACATCTGTTCCGAATTCAGCACACCACTACTAACCTTTGCGAGTGCGGAGAAGATTACGGTCATATTGATCACGTGATATGGAGATGCCAGCGATACAGTACTCCCCGCCGACACCTATTGGCGGAATTGGAGAGGATTGGAAAACCTTTTGGAATTCCTTTGAGAGATATCATCGCCATCCAGGATATTATAACGATGAAAGCAATCAACGGATTCATTGTTGCAGCTAAAATACAAATATAATAACGGATTGAACAATGCGATGATGTAGTTTGACTGAAGACAAAGAAAAAATCATTTACGATTTATCATCCCTCCAAATAGATGGACATACCATGCAGATATGCATCAAGGATTTTTTGTAAAAAATAAATATTATTATTTTACATTTATAAATAACAACCATGAAATCCGGCTCCGTGATGGTAAAAGCCAATGAGCCTTTATATTATATATTTTTTTATATTATTATTATTTTAAGTTATTAATAAAGGAAAAAAAAACTGGATCCTAAACTGTAAACCAATTTTTGGCAAATTGTTTTTTTTTTCATACAGAAAGAGATCAAATAACTGATTTATGCTAGGTACATGCAGAAAACAAAGGAAATAATTAAATAATATTTTATCATAAACCTAGCTGATCCCATACGAACTGCGTTTCGCTTTCAACTTGGAATATGTCATGAACAGTTTGTATTAAAGTCATTTACCAAGCATTTTCCAGATGCACTTTTGAAGTCATTGTTAAGTAATAATTGCAAAAACATTGGACGATCACTTTGTTTGTCGTCTGCTACAAAATTTGAAATCAGGAATCAATTGACCGTGCCAAAAACCCTGTGTATAAATTTCGACTCAATCGTTGCATAACAAAGCAATTATTGCCAAAAAGCTAAACCCCTTTCGGTAGCCTCTTATACAATCTTTGATATCTGAAATCGATTGCCCTTCCCTCAAAACTCCAGTGTGCAAATTTTCAAAGCAATCCCTTGTATAATAACGTCAATATTGCTAAAAACAGTGGAAAATTGATTAATATGGACGACCCCTGGCAAAACATTTGACATCTGAAATCGATTGTTCGTCCCTGAAAACTACCGTGTGCAAATTTTAATTCCAATCCGATGTACAATAACGACGATATTGCAAAAATATTGAAAGGTTAATATGGACGACCCCCTTTGCCGGCCCCTTACACTGAATTTAATAATCGATTGTCAGTTCCTCAAAACTCTCGTGTACCAATTTTCATCTGAATCCGTTGTATAATGGGAACAATATCGCATTAACAATGAATAGTTAATATGGACGACCCCTTTGGCCGACCCCTTACTTTAATTTGGATAAGTGAAATCAATTGTTTTTCCCTATTGAAAAGATTGATATTGAAATATTAATATGGACGACCCCTTTTGCCGGACCCTTACATCGAATTTGATACCTCAAATCGAATGCACGTCACTTAAAACTATCCTGAACCCATTTTCATCTGAATACGATGTAAAATAACGTCAATATCTCAAAAACAGCGAACAGTTAATATGGACGATCCCTTTGGCTGACCCCTTACACAAAGTTTGACACCTTGAATCGATTGCTCGTCTTTCAAAACACTCATGTACAAGTTTTCAATACAATCCGACGGAAAGTAACATCAATATCGCGAAATCAATATTTGTCTTGTATGGATGACCCCCTTCAGAAGGGGTCATCCGAAAATCTGAAAACATTTTTCATCATTCCTGGTCCTAATGAGCATCCATGCTAAATTTCAGACCTCTAGCTCTAAAGACGGCTGAATCTATAGAGGGCAAACAAACAAACAAACAAACAAACAAACAAACAAACAAACAAACAAACAAACAAACAAACAAACAAACAAACATACAGAAATTGCTTTTTATATATATAGATAAATGAAATATCATTCAAAAAAATAAAAAATAGTACGGAAAAACATTTTTGGTTTTCATTTTGTATAGAATAAACTCATAGTACACAGATAGAAGAAAAGAAATTTCATTTAAAATTTCATGTGCTCACGATCACTAACTAAACATTTATTTCGGCTGTATTTATTCCTCATTTCAAAACTCAGAGTAAAACTTACTTCGAATAATGTTTGATAACGAAATTCGCCGTACACTGCCCAATTTCAAGTTTTTCGCAGCGTCCCGAAAAAATGAGGATTTTTTAAAATTTTTTACAAAATAAATTTTCTTCGTCTTACTTCAAGTGACGATATTTTTTTTTCCAATTTACAGTGTCAGAAACACATTTCAAACAATCTATACAGATCCCTCACAATCATAAGTCACTTAACTAATCCTTTCACAAAAAAATGTTCTTTTGTTCGGGTTCAAGTAGACGAAACACCAAGCTTTGCATGAATTTCAGCCTTTAAATACTCCTTAGATTTAACAAAAAAAATATTATGGGTCAACATTTTTACAAAATTTTAACCTGAACTTTATTGAACTACCAAAATTGTTAATGTAAAATCGGGCGCTGAATCCTAAAATGGAATGTAAAAAAATCTCAGTAGATAGAACAATTTTTGTGTTATGCTCCGAATATGAATATTATGTATGCAATAACAGCTTTGTCAAATTTTTTAACTAATTTGGATAATTTATAAATATCCAAAAGTAATGTGAAAAAACTTCAAATCATCAAAAACTTGAAAATAGAAGAAAACTGAATTTATGGTTTTTGTATTTCTATTGAAACCTCAACAGAATATTCGGCCAAATATTCGTTTGGCCAAATAGTTGGAAAGGTCAATATTCGATATTCGGCCGTTCTACCGAATATTTGGTACATCTACAGGGTGACAAAAAAGTCCGGTCACACAGGAAAACCTCAATATCTCAAGAAATAAGAAGAAAATCTGAATCTGGCTTTCATAGCTTACATAGTAACTCATAAAGATACTTCACAGACGATACCTCGGAATTACACCACCTTTATCTGAACGAACCAGCTTCAGACGTCTCGGAAAGTCGTCGCAAGCGGCGCGCACCTGCTCCATCGGCATGTCGTCCCAGATTTTCGTGATAACTCGCTTAAATTGCTCCAAGTTTGTTATTTTATAGTCGTTCAGCTTTGACATCATGTATCCCCACACGAAATAATCCAGTGGATTCAGATCCATAGACGACGGAAGCCATTCATTCTTCGAAATGAAATCGGTCAAGTTTTCCTCACACCACGCCTGAACAACCTTTCCGATGTGGGATGCTGCGCCATCTGTCAGGAAGCAAGACTGACGTCTTGTTTTGGAACCGGGAAACGTTCAGCTTGTCCGCAGGAGCTTGCTGGAGGCTCACACTCCAAACTCGATCATTTTGGCGATTGACTGTTTGCTCCAAAACGAACTGCTTCTTGTCCGAAAAAAAGCCCTCGTCATCTGCGCGCCAAACCGAGAAGCGATAACAGCTGCCCTTAACTCTGCCATGGCTCACAACTTAATGTAAACAAACTGCACAGAAACAAAACTCTGCCACTTTGGGCAGCAAGGTTAGCCCTTTCATTTGACATATAGAAGGCACCACAGAGATGCAACGTGTAGGCTACAGGTGACCCCGAAAAAGTGTGACCGGACTTTTTTGTCACCCTGTAGAAAAAATGATAAAAAATACAGTTAAAAAAATTTTTTTTATCGACAGTTTTATACTCGATTGTTACATTGAAATAATCTGATTTTCAATGAACCCGGAATGAAAATTTTAAACAGATTTTTAAAGTGGCTTTAAACAAAAGTCGAATTAAAATTCTGGAAGTTATTGTTATTTTACAAAAACAGTAATCTTTGTACCGCAGAGTGCTAATCTCAGTATAAAAAGAATTAAACATGATAAGTCTCACTATTTAGCTTCAAGCTAAAACTGATCATTAACTTACCAGAAGAACGCATGTCAAATTTTAGCAAGATCTAACCATAGAAAAGGCTTGCTGCTGATAATAAGCGTGAAAGGAATGTTAAGATATTTTGCTTTAGAGGAGCAAATAATAATTTTTGTTTAGAAATGGTAGTCTTTAATTCCGTTATTGGTAGAAGCCCCATGTGAGATGTGAGATAATTTTGTATTGGCATACCTCAGTCATCAGATGACAAATTTCATATCTTCTTATCTCATTCTTATTAGGATGAACTATAGATTATTTGTTTTTTATGGAATCACCCCTAAGTGTAGTGTATCGGCCAGAAGTTGAGGATCAGTCTTATTAAAATGCAGGGAAATGCACCTCTTCCCTGTCGTCAAACATCGTATTGTGAATCTGATAATTCTACTGGGTATTTTAAAAAAATATAAAGAGTTATGTGAAATATATCATGATCAATATTCATTAAAATGATTACTAAGTTTGTTTTTTTTAATAGAAGAATGAATTTTAATTGGAATAAATTATATGAAGTTTCTACCCACACCTTTAGTTACATTTGTAATTGAATTTTTCGGCCTTATCGGTTAAAGCTACGTTCTTTAAGTAAAATCATTTCAAGATAATGAAAATTTTAGGTGTATAAAAAACTTAAATTAAATGTAGAGATGTTGAAAATGAGTGAACAGAATTTAAAAAGAATCATTTTCAACACATGTCATGTCATTATTTGTTTCTCATGCTCCAACTATTTCAAAGTGGTGTTCGGTGTTCCTCGAATCAACAGTCTCTAATATTTTTATCAACAGGACAAATCATCATCCGCTTCAATCTTAGCCAACAGCAAATCACTTCAATTGAGGAAAGTAATCCCTTATTTATTTAGTACCCGGTAAATCTCAACAGAACGATAGATCGTCCATCATTACCAAGAAGTGGTTGTTTTTTCCCTTCTATGTATTCAATGATATCCAATCGACACTCACCTTAAAGCGCTGATAAATGGACAGAAATTGATCGTAGTGGTACCGGCTGGTATCACTGTCCGGAAGCCATCCGAGATTCTCCAGTTCCAGCGGTTCCCGATAGCCACGCCAGAGTAGCGGCATAATCCACCAGAAGGTGACCCGGGACAGGAAGGGTGCCTTGTGACCCAGTGCCGACATTTTGCTGCCCGTCGGGGATTGAGTCGTTGTCGTCGCCTTGGTCGCACTTCCTGTTCCTGGGCCAGCCGTTGAATCCTTTCGCCGTCCTTTCCTTGAGTAGGAGGATGACGATAGCGTTACTGTCGATACGTTGCTGAGCCGCTGCTCCTTCTGGGCCATCAGCAGGGCAGCATTTCTCTGGAAGACGGCGCGGGAAGAAAAACGAGATGAAATTGCTCAGATTAGGAACGTCCCGTCAAAATTGAAAGGGTTAGCTTTCGCCGGCAAGATCCGGTCGGGGAGAATGATAAACGCGCATTAAAAAATAAAAGTGTGAGGCACGACAAGATGATATGTTTAGATTTATGTTCTAAGCAAAAGTATACTCCATTTCTTCGTAACTCCATGAATAATATAAAATCAAATTACTGTCCATCAAAGCTGAGTTAATTAACACGTTCGTCGCCACGCTCATTTTGGTAGTTTTGCTAGCCGGGCCCAAAGAAATTTTCAGAGAGAGAAAGCTAAGAGGGAGAACTCCCATATTTGAAACGTGTGGCGAAGCTGAGCAGTAAACTCCAGTAAGAGAGCGTCACCTGCTTTTTGATGTGACGGGGCCCCCCAGGAAATACACCCGTCTGCCAAATATGGGTGACGTGGCGACGAACGTGATGAAGGGTGATACGGTCAAAATTTGGTCAATATCGCCTTGACGTATTTCTTTCAATTTTGCATTTAAAAAAACCTGAAAACCCCTTATTTTGAAGGTGTGTGTGTGTGTGTGTGTGTGTGTGTGTGTGTGTGTGTGTGTGTGTAATGCTGGTCCTATTTTGATTTTGGAATTCACTTTTCTGATGTCAACATGCGGTCCAAGGAAGAAGAGCACGCTAAGCTGGCAAAATCACTAAAAGTTGCCAAATCAACCGTTACAAATATAATTAAAGTGTTCGGGGAACGTGTCCCGACAGCCTAGAAGTCTGGATCGGGGGGAAATCGAAAACCGGAGGCCGCTGAGACGACAAAGAGAGTTGCCGGTAGTTTCAAGCGAAACCCTAACATCTCACTCCGAAATGCCGTAAATAAGCTGGGTGTATCGTCTACAACCGTGCATCGAGCCAAACAACGAGCCGGACTATCGACTTACAAGAAGGTAGTGACTTCAAATCGCGATGATAAACAAAATACGACGACCAAAGCGCGATCCCTGATGCTGTACACGACAATGCTGACGAAGTTTGGCTGGTGGTGGCGACGAAAACTTAGTCAACGCCGACTACAAGCAGCTTCCGGGATAGGAATTTTATACGGCAAAAGGAAGGGGAAAGACAGCATATATTTTCAAGCACATGAAACTGTCAAAGTTCGCGAAGAAATATCTAATTTGGCAAGCCATCTGTACCTGTGGCTTGAAAAGCAGCATTTTCATAGCTTCCGGGACTGTCAACCAAGAAATTAACGTGAAAGAGTGTTTGAATAAACGTCTGTTGCCTTTCCTGAAGAAACACGATTGTTCCGTACTGTTTTTCCCAGATTTGGCATCTTGCCATTACGGTAAAAAGGCCATGGAGTGGTACGCCGCCAACAACGTGCAGGTGGTTCCCAAGGACAAGAACCCTCCCAACACGCCAGAGCTCCGCCCAATTGAGAAATACTGGGCTATTGTCAAGCGGAACCTAAAGAAGACAAAAAAAACAGCTAAGGACGAGCAGCAGTTCAAAGCAAACTGACTTTCTGCGGCGAAGAAGGTGGACAAGGTGGCTGTACGAAATCCGATGGCAGGGGTTAAGCGTAAGGCCCGGCAATTCGGATTTGGAAATGCGGAAGCCTTACTGAATATTTTTCCTGAATTTTATACTAATTAAACTTGAAAAAGGAATTAAATTTGATTTTTTAAATAAACGATTTCACCGATTTACACGCGTTTTCCCTTGACCAAATTTTGACTGTATCACCCTTTAGATTAGACCATTCGTCCTTAATTGCCATTTTAATTTTTCCAGCCGTTTCATAACTTCGGCCATGCTTGAAAATGTTACGGGAGAGAAGCCCCCAAACGTTTTCGATCGGATTAAGATCCAGTCTGCAGGCTGGCCACTCCAAAAGAGGGATGTTATGAAGTTCCAAGAACTCTTTCGTAGCTCTGGACGCATGGCAGGCAGCATTGTCTTGCTGGAAAACAATGTTTTCGCCCATAAAATTTTCCGAAAATGGAACAAGAACTTCTTCTAATAGCTGACAATACATCTTTGAGTCCATCCGGGTAGAGATGAAACAAACAGGTGTCTTTAAAGTCATGCCGACCCAGATCATGACAGATCCTCCATTAGGATCGTCTTTGAGAACTTGCCGAATCCGACGCCCAGATACTGTCAGCTTCATCTCCGCCTTGATTTCCTCAGAAGACAGCTTTTGGTGGACTGCCAGTCGTTTTATTTCCCTCTTACACCTCGGCGTCAGGGAAGATGGATGTCGACATCGCTATACTTATTTCCAGGCGCAAAACGGAAATATACATACTCTGACATGCACACATGCATTCTAACCCATTTTGACACACACATAATATTCTATTCACCACTAAATCTACATTGACTAACATTCGGTTGCAGTTGTTTACACTGTAATTGTAAGAGCAGTAAAAACTATGTTGTCTTTCATCGTGTCAATTGTTATGAATCACTGTCTGATTTGCAGCTTCCACAGATCGTCAGCCTTCTAAGAACTAGACATACAATTTTTCAGGCTAGAATTGTCAACAACAAAAAAATTACTGGAAACCTGCCAGGGGCTCGCTAAAGCATTCGTTTTGCTATCCAATACGAAATTATTCAAAATATTTCCCCACTAGTGGTCTTAATATTTTGCGCAAGATATGACCACCGTATTTTGTTTATTTGGGATCATTTCAACATTGTAGAAATTAAATCACTCATGTTTTTACCTTTTTTATCACTTCTTCTGTTGAAATTTTCGGATTGTGCTTTATAAAATCTCTCACAATCCTTAACTTCATCTTCACCTTTATTCAAATCTTAGCTCTACGACTCCATAAACGATTGACCATATGAACTTTGCTCGAATAGTTGATTTTCAGCTGTGTCGAGGTCTCCCACTTTAACATTCCTGAATTTTTCTCGATCCTGCCCAAAATTTTTTGTCAATGAATATCTGTATTGAACGCTATTTAAAAATTAAAAAAGCCACAAGACTTTTTTCGAATACACTCCTTATAAATTTTAAGCAGTGTAGTACAAGTTGGAAATTGATTTTTTTTTTCAAACCATTAGAAAAAAATACGAGTTAAAATTTCGAATAAACTCTACACAGTAGAGGTTAAATTATTTATAGCCAGAAATAAAATAATGTTTTAATATTTATCAGATATTAAAATGAAAGGTTAAAACATTTTTTTTATCTATTCATAATGTTGATTTTGAATGTTTCAATTCATCATTGGAAGCTTATACTGACAAAATAAAGATAGGAAAATTTAGTTCCTTAAAATTACAAGTTTTGTTTGTTAATATTGCAAGCAAAAAGCAAATACTAATTGAATTTAATTACCTTTAAAGTTGCCACTTCGAATCATTTTTTGAACTTTTCATAGATTTAATAAAAACCATGATCGATGAAAGGATGTTAAATAATAAAAATAAGTGCAACGATTATTGATTGTTCAGAACAGTTTTTAAAGTAAAAAATCAAATTTTCATTTAAAACATTGGGTCGTAGAAAAGATAATAGGTACAAACATAGTTTCTCTTATTAATAATTTAGATTTATCTTTTTGAATAAGGCTCATTTGGCCTTTGAGATGTAAATCAAAAAACGATTGCGTTTGAAATATCTGACGTTTGAACCAGTTTGTTGGTATTTTTCTAGAGAATATGCTGTGTGTTGTTTTTGTTGATTATGATTTTGTTCAATGGCTAGGTTTCCATTGCTTACTGTTCATGTTTTTTCGGAAATATTTTTTTCTCATATGTGTCTCATTGGTCGTATGTTAACATTTGATTTTGATTTAAAGACTTCCAAAACTTTAAGACGAATAATTGATTGTGACATTATGAGAGATAGATTATTTATTAAACTCAGGAAATAAATCCTAAATTTGTTGATTTTCAATACAATTTCACACATTTAAAGACCCTGTGAAAGAGAACATCCCCATTTCTCTTTCAAAAGTCAAATTTTCATCGTTTTGTTATTGTTTGAGTTCAATGTGATGCTTAAAGAAGCGATTTAGAACATTTAGTCAAATTTAAAAAAAATTATCGTTTTTGAAATTATTAATTTTTACAAATTTGACTTAAAACAAGAAATATGTGCTTAATCGTTTATTTAAGCAACGCAATGGACTCAGAAAAAAGGAAAACGATGAAAATTTGACTATCGCAGGCTCTTTAAATGTAAGAATTTGTATTAGAAATTAACAAATTTTAGAGTATTTTCCTTGAGATTGAAATATAATCAATCTGCCATAATTTAACAATTGAATATTTAATATTTGAACTATATAATGCTGTCATAAATAATATTTTGGTTTGTACAAGCTTTTGCTAAAAAATTCCTTGTAACTAACTTACGCCTCCAGATACAAATTTGCGCTATGAGAAAAATGGACGAATTTTTATTACATACGAATGCTCATAAAACATTTTTTTGATATGAATGCATTCACAAAAGTAAGAGTCAGAATACTGTTTTTTTTTTCAACACACCTCAAGATTTTGATATTCAAAAAAATATAACAAACTTACATAGCGTCATATGTATGTAATGTCTTTGGTAAAGTTGCATCCGTTGGCTTGACGTTGACAGTTTGGCTCTATCTGTTCACTGGAAAAAAGTTTTTCTGTGTAAATCACGCAAAAATGACACGCCTTAAAATTTGATTTAAGATTATCAAAGCGCGTGGTTTGATGAGCATTTTTGCTGAAGACACCGCTTTCTTATAGTATCTTCGTAATTAACTTAACGAATTTAACGATAAAGTTTTTTAAAGTTATAATTTCCATTTTTTAAGCTTATGTTGTAAAAAAAATCATAAATACAGTTGAATTTAAGCCACTCATATTGTTTAAACCTTACCATGCAATAGAACAAAACGGATTAAAATGATTGTTAGATAGTTATACTTCAAATTCAAACTACTTAAGGTTTTTTGGAATTTAAATATGGAGAAGGTTACATCGATTTTACATTAAAATATTATGAAATATAACATTCATTTGTCCATCATCGTCATCAGATACATAAAATTCCAAAAGTCTTGAATTTTCGAAATAAAATCTTTGCAGTGTATTTAAATATTTCGATTATATTCGTTATACCATCGTTAAGACATTCGCAACTAAGTGTACTAAGAGAAAATGAAAATGTGACTAAAAACAAACTTATACAGATTTTTGAATCCAAGTACTTAAAGTGGCTCCAGAGAGTAAAACATACTTTTAAAACAAGAACATTTTGTTATTTCTATTTTCCATCAAAGGAAATAACAATTTTTTTTTCAAGCAATCATTGCTATTGCCTTGATTTTCCAACTAATTTTGTTGAAGTATGGTTGACTTCATTTGAATGAAACTTCCATACCATACTTACCAGATTCATTTTCCATACCTACTTTAAAAAAAACCCTCAATAATTGATTAATTCACCAGACAAAGGTGTTGTTTGTGAAATATTGTTTACATTAAAACTGGAAAAATGGTCCACTTATAACTTTGAGAAGCATTTAAATGCAAAAGTTATAGGTGATGATTTAAATGAACGTTTTAGTGCACAATTACTGAAGTATTTGATTCGTCAGCGATTTAACTATGCGATGCTTATCTCAAAAGATTTTCTTCACTAAATGAATCAACTAGTTTTTCAAGGCATCAAATTCATCCCTCCCGACCAGGGATCCGTCGTCGGATTTTAGCTGCCACCGGGGGATGAATGAAAAGGAAAATTGACGAAAAGATTAATCGATTTGGGGAAATAGAGCTGTTGTTGCAAAAGGTTCGATTTGCGCTGAGCACGGAATTTACAGTCATAAATTATTCAGAAGTAGATATGAAAAGTTTATTTATGACAAGGGAAGAAGTGGCTGTGTATATTGCTCTCACCGAGTGCTGAAGTTCTGGTGAAGGACTTATGAGGAAGGATGCTGCCTGGTCTGGTTTGGTTTGGTTGAATGTCGTGCCACGAAGCGAGAAGTTTATTCCGTTCCGTTCACCAGGAAATATATTGTGAGCACAATTTGAATAATTCATTGCACTAAATTTGTCGAAAGCTATACTTGATAGGTACAAGAAATACTTTGCTTTCTTACCAGCCAGTCGTTCCCTGGAAGCATTGTAAGAGCTTTTGCGGTTTTCGGAACGGAATGGGATCGTCGTAACGGGTGATCGGTTCGATTATTGCGTACTGATAAAATGTAGAGCAGAATAACTGCATCGAATCTTGTCATCGAATATTAACGAGTAAACAGCTCTGCTTTGCATGATGATGATTCAGATGCTCTGTTTGAGTAGCAAATGGATTTACAAACATTTGAAAATAAACTCAAATAAACTGATTTATACCGGAAGAACTTGGTCAATTTCAATTAGCCTCAGGTAAAGAGGCGTTATAGAAGGGCAATTAACAGGAGAAACGATATAAAAATGAATGCTTTATTTCAGGAATGGCAATTTTTCCTAGAATAAACAATTGTAAATTCTAATGATGATACTTTGATTGAATTAAAAACTTGTAAAATTGCAAATAAACTAAGTATATGATTGATTTAAAAGCCATTGGTAATATATCATTATGTATACAGTAAAAATAAATATGAATCTGGATCTCCGTTATAAAGTCTGTAATTAAAATTTATAACTACATTGGAATACATTAAAAGTTTCATTCTGCATAGCTGGTTTTCAGTCATATGCCAAACAACAGGTTCGTACGCTTCATCTGGTTCACAATATTTTGATGGTATTGCACCGAGACAAATTATCATGCAGGATTCCATACTAGTGAGTACATTGAAAAGATAAAGGTGTGCTTTGCAAACGATTGTCAATGGTATGTATGTATGTATGTATGTATGTATGGTTCCCCCATCGGTAGCAAGGTCCTGCCTATGTCTGTGTGGCTTGGCCTTCGAATTTCTTCTAGGGCTTCCACGGTCCGATGGTTCGTCGAAGGAAGGCATCCAACCCTCAGAAACCTACAATGGCCGGCTACCCGTGCCGCTTGCATTAATTTCTTTGGGTCAACCCCAGATGCATTCCTTCTAAAATTCTTTGTATCTGGAAATGCAAGGAATAATATAATGATATGGAAAAATATGATACAATATAGTTATGAGCACGAATCAAATGATGCAATGCGGAATATACATAAATAAAATATGAAAACATGTTATAAAAGGATACAGATAAAAGTTCCATCGCATTGATGGAAGAAGTTTAACGCAAAAATCGTTGAACATTTTTCCTTCAAAAACATATGGATAGATCTCACCAAATTTCCGCATCATTCTAATGCCGCTCAGCGTTCACATCACTTTGTCTCCGAAACATATCAAAGGATTTCGAGCAGTTTTGTTAGTATCTCTTCTTCTGCCAACTCCAAACACACTCACACATCTTTGCCAACCGATTCGTTACTGATTCACGATACATCACGCTATTCATAGTAGGCTGTGATTTATTGAATGCCCTTTATGCCCACACACCTGCCCTGGGACAAAACCCGACTCTTCCGCTCATGCTGAGTCGAAACTTGCGTTCACTTTACACATCCACTAGCTTTGATTTTTTTTTCTTCTACTCATAAAACATCGCATCCCAGCCAGCATTGATCATTCAACAGAAGGGAGCCGTCGAAATTTCTTCCGTCACACACACACGCACACATGCCACAGAAAATTTTGCTTCTCTCATAGATGCTGGTGACGCTTGACAGGAACTTATTTCACAATATTTCCATTAAATGATTAAACAATCCCCAGCTTTTGAAGCACATTATCGAAAAAAAAAAAACATTTCACTCCCGATTGTGTCGCCATTAAGTGGAATTGAAACCCCCTAAACTCTACTGCAAAAGCACGAATCAAAAACATTTCACCCGCAAGAGGAACACAACCGAGACTTTGCAAACGATTGTCAATGGTGAAGCAAAAATCCTTCCATCAAATGGGGCATCATGCAACACTTTTCAACTTCAATGGCTTTTAAATTAATGTTCACAGATAAATAATCATACCACACACAAATTATTATGCTGATTTTCGGAAAAATATTTTTACAACAACAAAGTTGGTGTAGTATAATACAAGCAATGTTAAGTTTGTAGGTGATATCATTGTAAAGTTTTTACGGCATCGAAATACGTAAAAATTTGTGCATATATGTATGTATTGCGTTATTTTTTAATTTTCAATGAGAATAAAAAATAAAAAATTAACTATATCACGATGTGAGAAACTATGTCATGATCAATTTTTTATCATTTATTGATAACTTTATTAAATTGTATTAATTTACAAATTGAATAAGTGATGTGGTATACAAATGTTGCATCTGACTCTGCTGTTGCATGATGCCTTGTTTGACAGTACCTCCTCTTTGGAATGGGTTTCTTTAAGAACTTATCAATTTAACATCAAATTTCATTCATCAAATACTAATTTAACACATGAAGTGACAGATACTTACCACTCACAAAATTTTAGTACCGTTAATCATGATTAGGTTGTTTTAAATTCGCGTTCTATCTTCCTAGATAAAAGCCAACCAATTAATATTTGAATCATCTACATACTTATCTAATCGATCTCAATCCTATGGTTTAAACTTCCTTTGCATTTAAAGCGTTTGCGACAGTCAAATTCATAACATTTCAATAAATTTTACGATTGAGCATTTAATTACATAGCCTTTCCGATCCTTTAGTGAAATCCTTCCGCATGTCTTTCGACTCTTTTTCGAGTTACATTTTTTGGAACGACTATCAAAAAAAAAAAAAAATGAACAAAGACATAACAGTTAAATGACCGTCCGTTTCGATGACTGCGAATTTGGTTCTGTAAGATGGTCTAACGATATTTGTAGCATTAATCATCCCTGCAATTGAACGTTGAATCCTTTCAAAGAAAAATCGATATCCAATAGTGGCTTCAGAGAGTAAAAGCAACTGGAATAAGTTGTAATAAAATGCTTTATTTTGAACAATTGAACTGTATTCAGGAAGGATAAAACTCGAAATCTACAAAATTTTACTTGAATAGATTCAAATTTACAACTTGAGAAACATTTTGTTAGAAAATAGGTTTCTTATCTTAACAGAAGGCACCATAATCGATTACAGCTAATTCAGTCAACTGAAATCGTTCACTCGCCGTGGCTCATTTTTGTATGAGAATTTTGTGCCATGTGATCTAGATTTTTTAATTTTTTATTGTTGTGAGTATGAATAAATTGTTATATAAATTGAAATTCCTTCAAATAAACGGTGTTACTATCACAATATCGAAGACCATTAAATTATCAGAGATAATACAAAAAGGTTCTCCAGCACTGTTGGCTAAACATCGCTCTATACATTATCTGCTTCACGATCTTTTTGTACGAAATTTTATGTTTCAAAAATTAGTTTAACATTTTCAAATCAAAGAAAAAAAACGGCAATTTTATTAATGGGAAAATTTGTATCATCGAATTTTGAAATCTGAGCAAATTTGGTTGAATGGTAAAAAAAAGCGAACTTGTGCAAAATTCCAGCTCAATCGGACTTGATTCAGGGGTGACTCGAAGCTCTCAAAGCGCTCAAAGTTTTTTTTTCAATCTCTGTAGTCAGCAGAGTTCTCCTATAAGGAAAATTGAATAATTTTTTTTTCGAAAAGTCTGAAAAATGCACAAAAGATCGAAATCAGTAATATTTCGTTAAAAACAAAAATTCTTGATAAGCCACTTTTTAGACTTTTTTGAAAACCGGAGGACTTCTTAAAAATTTGCTTGCGAATACAATTTGCTTCAAACCACATGTAATCGATTCCGATGCTTTTAAATCATGCATCACATGGTCGTTAAAAAATTTTAAAAATACGAACAAATTCAATTGAAAAAGCAAATCAACATGATTTTGAATGCTAGAGACTGGTCCCTTAAAATGGGAAAAAATTCATAATTATAACTAAGGATATAAATTGTCCAATGATATTTTGAAACTTATTTTTTCTTTAAATTTCATGTATAAAATAGAAAATTGAAATTTATAACTGTCTGGAAATATTGAAATCCTGTTACATTGAATGTTCATTCATCAATTAATTCAATCTTAGCTCTATCATTTAACGGTGGCCCCAGAGAGTTCGTGCCAGTGAACTTTCCTTTGCGTGGTAGCGGCTTAAAACTTCAACTACAACCAGGATGCGGGTACATGCCATACGAGTTGACTTATCCAACATTTTCCAAAAACAAAACTTGTATAATATTTTTCCCAGATTAAATAACGATATTTCTAAGACGAGGGGGAAATAAGTCACTGAAATTTTGAGCGTCCCAAATTCAAAAGCATTTAAATTCATTTTTATCTCGCTAAATGAATGCTGCTAAACTTAATGTTTTTATACTTTATTGTCTCTTTGAACTTATTAATCCGAAATACGTGTGTGGAAACAAAGACAAGTTGCAAATTTGAACAAAACCAATCATCTAGCAATAGAAATATGTAAAAAAAATCCAAATATGTTAAAAATAAAAAAAAACTGAGCAGCATTTCGTCAACTTTTCAGTGTAAATTTAAGCTTTAGAACACACAAAAGAATGATAAAGTATAAAATGGCTATGAGCTGACCTATCGATGATGACACGAGTCTAGTTTGGGTAGCCGAGCATGCAAATGAGGTGTAAATCGCAGTGAAGGCATGTTTTTTATTTCGAATCCGATAAGTGATCTCAGGTTAGCTGAGTTTTCTACTATTTTTTTTTTTGTTAAAATACAACATTAAGTATGTTGTTTATTTTTAACATGATTAACTGTTCTACCGAAAATTATAATTATGCCTTTCAGTCTTTATGAGATAAAATACAAAAATCGGCTTTTTTAGATTTGTAGTTCAAGCGTGGCTCCAGAGAGTGTCAATGAGAGATTAAAGCTATTTTTATTGTATACAAACCATAAATCGTACATGGTTGGAAAAGGGATAAAACATGCATTTCAAGCAATTCTAGTGACTTCTCTACGGCACTGCGTTTCGATGAGCCGTTATCGAATGAAGAAGAAAATTGTTTTGTTCTGCTTGAAATCCAACTAAACAATAAATAAATATATTTTCCTACCATGCTCATAAGAGTGCCCCAAATGACCCGACTTATGAAAAAGTTATGTGCTGCAGGCTAAAATTAATCCTAGGCCTAGTGTAAGATCTCATGCCAAATTTGGGCCAGATCGGATCACGAAAAGCAGCGTCGAAATGTTCGAACGCCCCGACTCATTAATTAATGATGAATGCTACCTTTAAAAAAGTTAGCCCATTTTTGAAGCCTAATATCTTTATTATCTTATTTCGAATCGATTTACAGTCTTCAGATGAAATATTTTTCATAATTCGGGCTTCAAGAAACCCTGTTTTCAAAAGAAATCGGCCGAAGGAAACCAAAGTTATTGATAAAATACTGATTTTTCATGTTTCTCCCGAACATAATGTCTCGAAACCCCATACAAACTTCAGGCTCGTTGAGCGATTCCTTGTCGTGATCCGATCTGGCCCAAATTTGGCATGAGATCTTTCACTAGGCCTAGGATAAATTTAACCTTGCAGAGCATAACATTTTACAGGTTTTGAATTTCCCATTCAAATTTTGGGCTCATATTACTAAACATCAGCTGGAATCAAAAGGTTTGTCAAAAGTAAGACGCAAGGAATTGGTCAACTTTTCTAAGGTAAATGATAAGTTTTCGAAAAATCAAAAAAAAATTGCAAATTTCAACAAATCTATGAGAATGCTGAGCCTTAACTAAGTCTTATGTCTAGAGCGTGCGTAATTTTTTTAAGGAAGGATAATGTAGAATTTTGCCCTTGATTGTGACCGTAAGTGCCATTTGGGATTAAGTTTACACGATTATTCGGTGATGTTGGCTTTTGTACCATGTTTCTCAAGATTTATATCGATAATAGGCCAGTACTTTGAAACACTATGCAGTGAAATCCGCAATTTCTCGACTATCTTCTTCAGTCAATTCAGTGGTTAAATGCAATAAAACAGGGGTTAGCAGCCTTTTTATTGAATGGGCCAATTTGAAAATTGAATTTCTGTGGCGAGCCACACATAAAAATAAACTCATAAAACTATCAGCCAGCAGAATTGAAAATTCAGGTTAATAAATAGAGAGATTTGAAACTTAAAATACAGATACAAGAATCAGAAACAAAGCTCAATTGGAGAAAAGAATCCAGAATCCAGAGTCTTATGATACAAATTAATACATTTATGTAAAAACTGTTATCTGCATCCTGAGCTCTGCAAGTAATTAGAGAACAAAATTTTAAATAAGAACTATACACGACTAGAAAGTAGAAATTCAATTTTACAATTCGATTTAAAATGATTTTTTTTGTAGAAGATCTCTTTTCCTTTCATTTTTTCACAAGTAACTTATCGGAATAAAACATTTAAACAATATTGAAAATTAGAAAAATCAGAAATAAAAATGCAGATTCGGAATATAAAATGACATATGTACCAAATTTTGGGTTTAAATTCCAAAGTTTGAAGAATCACAATTCAGAATAATGATTTGAATCAAAGTTCTGAATTTCGATTAAATTCTTGTGTTAAAAATAAAACTAGAGTGAAAAATAGGTTCTAGTAATTCGGAAATGATTATAGAAAACAAATACAAGGGACCAAATTGAAAAAAACAAGATTTCAAGATATGATTGAGGTTTAGAATAAGATTGCCAGATTTTTTTTTCCGCAAGAATTCGGGTCGTTCAAACCTAGGCTATTTTTTTTCAAAAAAAAAAGAAATAAACCGTTTTTTTAATCGAATCACATCAGCAGATTTAAATTGCATTTTTGCCTTTCAAAAAACAGTTCATGTTTTTTTTCATAAAATTAGCTTAAAAAGAATGCACTTTATTTTGTAAATGAAATAATTCCAGGCAATTCCAGGTAAAATATGAGCTTTTTTCAACGAAAAAAAGAATCACATCACTATTTACACTTTTCAATGCCCTCGGGAAGTCTCTTGGTCTCTTTTTTTATTCCAACTTTTGGTAGGTCTTCAAAACTACAACTTGATTATTTTAATCCTCATCCATCCCGGAGCGTCATTTTGACACTTCGGAATTGCACTTCGGAATCTCTACCGATTTGAACAAAATTTATAGTTTTAGAAACCTTGTGATGTTACTCAAATAAGTTTCTCTGACAGTATTCAGATACAGCACATCAGCTTTTCGTTTAAGAAAAATCCGAAAAACATGCCTCGGATACAAAACCTGTAGATCAACTATACAAAGTTAAAACAAATTTTACTTAGTTTCTAAGAAAACTCAAGTAAGAAAGCATAAACTGCACACAGTGATATACCGTAAACTGAGGGAACATTGATCACTTTTTTAAATCATTTTCGAATATTTTGGAAGGGAATGCAAAAAAATGTTAAAACACTTGAAACAAAAAAGTTTTTAAAAACTTACTGAAGTAAGGAGTATAAAGCATGATAGTTGATAGCAGAATATTCAAACGACATTATTATTAGTATTATTTTATTCTATTTAATTATCAAACGACATTAGTAGCTTTAACTAGGGTAAGAACACTATATATTGAACACCATCTTTGGGATTCAACACATTTGTGGCCAATAAATAATAACGAAAGGTTTTTCTGATAAAATTTTGATAGCGTAACTTAAGCTTATTTCTCTGCTTCGAATCGATATATTTTTTTCGTGCAAATATGTTTTGAAATTATTTTTCAAGCCTTTTTATTCAAAATAACTTTTTTCCCAATGATTAAACACAATGATTCAAATATTGAACAGGCAATGTTCTAATTGTTGAACACGTAAACATTGAAAATCATTGCATATATTCAGGGGAATTTCGCTTGATAGTATGCGTTGCAGGGGCGATTTGGGTTGAGCTAGCAACCAAGAAACAGTTTGTTTACATTTCCAATCACCAACCGATGTTTGTTCAATAACTGGTACATCCATTTCTTTACGAAACGAGTACTGCAAGATTGAACTTCAATAATTGAAACATTGGCGTTTTCTGTGATCCAATGATTGAACACTTTAATTTGTTAATTTTTAAGAAAATAAGGATAATAAAGACTGCCACTTTTCCAGAAATCATTCAAAAAGACTTAGTTGAAAACACTTATATCATTATCTTAGACGTTTATTTGTCTTTTATCCAATTTTTCCCCCAATCAAAAATAGGCTGTTTTCTTCATCCAGTCGAAAAACCAAGCTGATATTTGAACACATATTCAAGTTTCGGGGATTGTGGCTTTGAGAGTCCGAGATTCTTGATAAAAATTTGAACATAGTTAGAAAATGCTTCAACAGTGGCACAACGAATTTTGATTCATTTTTCTACTGTATATTATTGTTTTAATCGGTAAATGTTTTACTAGTGTTCAATATCTGGTACCTGTTCAACAACTAGTGCTTCTACCCTAATAGTTTACTACAAAACCAGATTTCATATTTTGGGGTAACTTTGATCATTGTGGTCTTAACGTATCTCAACATCTTCAAAATTATTGTTTTGCTGCCAATTAGCACAGAAGGCTAAAATATCAAAAACAGTATTTTTGTTTGGACTCAATTGAATTTTTTAACATTTCCTTTCAAAAATAAGTATACTCGAAAGATGGACAATGATACTGCATACATTAAGAGGCAAAAATTATGAACATTTCTCAATATTTTTGGTCTCAAAAACAAATGAAATTTTACCTATAGGTCCTCCCACTGTTCCTAAGTACTTTTTTTTATTCAAACTTAGCTATTTGATGGGGTTTTTAGTCATTTGTTCTATACAGGCTTTCTCATAGCAAATGTCCGCTTTTTATAAATATCAAGAAATTATCATACAATGACCATAAAAATAACTCTAAAACTATACCTAAACAAAAAGAAAAAGTCAAAATTTCATATAAAACAATCCATTTGCTTATAAATGCTATCACTTTATCAGCAGAGGTGTTTGTTTGTGAGTCTTTGAAAAAAAAAATATTTTAAATCTTTAAAATTATTTTCAAATAATACTAGCTGATCCCATACGAACTCCATCTCACTTTTAATTTAGAATATGTTAGAACAGTTTGAATGAATGTCAATTTACAGTCATTTTTCAGATGCAATTCCAAATGCATTTTTAAGCAATAATTATCAAAATGTTGAACACGTTATATGTACGTGAACTTTTTTTTGTCGTATGCTACTAAATTTCACATCAGGAATCAATTGACCGTGCCAAAACACCCCCGATTATGAATTTTCGTTTCGATGCTATACAAACTCACGTAATAATTGCAACGCAAATTTGACAGTTATTCAGACCCCCTTTTTTGTGGTTAGAAACAAATATTGAAATCAGAAATCAACTGACCGCCCCAACCCCAATAAACCGTGTTTTATAAATTTCGACTCGATCGTTGCAGATCGGTGGCCTCTTTTCCGAACTTTGATCTCTAAAATCGATTGCCCTTCCTTCAAAAATCCCGTGGGCAAATTTTCAAACCAATCCATTGCATAATAACGTGAATATCGCAAAAAAAGCAGCGAATAGTTATCTAATATGGACGTCCTCTTTAGCCGACCTCTGACCAAAAATTTGATAATTGGAATCAATTGTTCCTCCTTGATAATTTCTATGTGCAAATTTTCATCTCATCCGATGTATAATAACGTCAATATCACAAAAAAATTGTAAAGGTAGTATGGATGACCCCTTTTGCCGGTCCCTTACACAAAATTTGATACCTGCAATCATTTGCACATCATCCAAAACTCTCGTGTACCAATTTTCATCTGAATCCGATGTATAATAACGTAAATATCGCAAAAATAGTGAGCACTTAATATGGACGACCCCTTTGACTTGCCCTTTAAACAAATTTTGATACCGGCAATCGATTGCGTGTCCCTAAAAATATCCGAGTGCATATTTTATTCTCAATCCGATGAATAATAACCTCAATATCACAAAAATATTGAAAAGATTATATGGACGACCCCCTTTTGACGACCCCTTACACTGATATCGATACCTGGAATCGAGTGCTTGTCATTCGAAACTCTTGTGTACCAATTTTCATCTGAATCCGATGTATAATAACGTCAGTATCTCAAAAATACTGTACAATGAATATGGACGACCCCTTTGGCTGGCCCCTTTCAAAAAATTTTATACCGGCAATCGATTGCTCGTTCTCAAAACCATCCGGGGGCAAATTTTTAGCTCAATACGATGTACACTAACGTCAATATCACAAAAACATTGAAAAGTTTATATGGACGACCCCTTTTGCCGAACCCTGACACCAAATTCAATACCTGAAATCGATTTCCCATCTCTCAAAACCACCATGTGCAAATTTTCATCACGATCCGACGAAAAATGACATGAAAAACATGAAAATAATATTTGTCTTGTATGGACGACCCCCTTCAGAAGGGGTCAACCGAAATTCTGAAAACATTTTTCATCATTCCTGGTCCTAATGAGCATCCATGCGAAATTTCAGCTCTCTAGCTCTCAAAACGGCTGAGCCTATAGAGGACAAACAAACAAACAAACCCACAGAAATTGCTTTTTATATATATAGATAAAAAATCTCCAACTACAAACTAAATTTAGCCTATTTAAAACTAAATGTATAAGCTTTCGAACGTAGAAAACAGTTTTCAAATATTTCAATTTCAGATCTAGTCAATGATGACTATCTGCAAAAATTTCATGTTGATCAAAGTTACCCCGGTGATCAAAGTTCCCCTAGTATACGGTACTTAAAAAAAGAACACCACAAAAAATGTAAAAGTGGTGGAAAAACGTACTCTTCAATCAATGAACCGTCAAAATTGTTTTAGTCACACACACCAAAAAATTAATAAAATTACTCGTGACAGAAACGCTTCGAGCCATAATTATGTTTGATCTATTTTTGAATATGATCGAATTTTACATCTTTTCAAATTTATTATTAGGTCTCTACATAAAAACTAGTCTCTAATGATGTAAATATTTGTGCGGAGTAACTTTTTCCAACCAAATGTCAGAGCCAGTTAAAACTATGCCTGCGCCGGAGTGCAATTAAAAAAATTTCAGTTATTTAGTGAAATCGTTCACATGTAACCGGATCAAGATTGGGAAAAGAGGATTCCGTCACTCAAGAACAAAGTAAAACTTGGAGCAAAAAATTGGAGCAGTAAGGTAAGTTTTCGTCATGTTTGTTGTTTTCAAACTGACACCTAAAATGAATATTTTTGTAGCGCAGTTTCAGTAGTTTCTGGCAAAAATAGTGCGCTCAAGGAGCAGTTGTGAGGCAAGTGTAGCGGCATTCCAGCAGATTCGACAGGCAACAGCACGACGATTGTTGCCATTAGCATCTCCTTACTTATTGGCAGCATTGGCACCGAAATATGCAACTATACAAACGACGGTAAGATTGAAGATTCGGTGGAAATAGTAGCAAAAATAATGACGACTGACGAGAGTGAGCCATACCCCTACAGCCTCAGAAGAATCCGAACCGGTATGCGCTAGGAATCAATTAATTGCTACTTATTTCGCATGTTCATCTGAGGTGAATAAAGTGTAAGTTTTATCAGCATAACTTCGTCATCGGAAGTCACCAACATTACCGCAACGACCCGCAACCAGAGGTGCAAATGAACGTTCATCGCAAACGTCGTCGAGAAAAAGTCGCAAGCAGATTATTTCTTGAAATGGTTAAGATCAGCATCGACGCCTAACTTGTGGTTGAAAAAAATGAACGCATCGCGACGACGCTGTGGCTCGATTGGTTTGGATGACTGCATCTCGTAAATTCGTTCCGACGCTAGCGAACAGATCGGCCTACTGATTTTAAGCGACGTCAACCGAAGGATCCGTTCGTTTGAATATATCGGGGAAAAGTACAAACGACCTTATCGAGATAGGGTCGTTTGAACATTCAATAGAATGTTCACTTTTGAACGTTCAATTGAATGTTCGTTTGATGCGTTCTCAAGCAATCCCCAGCCTAAGGCAAGAAGCCAAGCCGTGTAAGGAAGGATAGGATGGATGGATAGATATCGTGCATTGCTTGCGTGTGGTGTTCAGTCGTCGCTCGACGATAGAGGGTGTCGGGTGTCTTTTAGCGCGAGGATGACTATCTAAAGAAAATGAGGTGCAGTTACAGTTTTATCTAGGGTTGCATGAGGAATTGAAAATATCTAACTACGGTTAGGCTTGTAAGGCTTGTAAGAGATTGTTCATTCTTTTTCATTCTATGTACAGATTAACATTTTTGATGCGGTTTTGGTTCAGAACTGAACAAACCATCAATATCCGCCAAATTTAAATTCAAGATCAGTACTCATGAATTTAAAAAGTTTGGGAAATCTGTTTTCAGATTCCAGAGTTCAGTTTTCAGATTCAGATTTCAAATTGAGATTAAAAATACAGGTTCAGATTTTCGATTCAGATTTCAGATAACAGATTCAGATTTCAGATTCAGATTACCGATTCAGATTTTAGATTTAGATTTAGATGCCAGATTCAGATTTCAGATTTCAAGTTCAGATTCAGATTTCAGACTCAGATTTCAGATTCAGATTTCAGATTCAGATTTCAGATTCAGATTTCAGATTCAGATTTCAGATTCAGATTTCAGATTCAGATTTCAGATTCAGATTTCAGATTCAGATTTCAG
The DNA here is from genome assembly GCF_029784155.1 of Uranotaenia lowii. NCBI lineage: Eukaryota > Metazoa > Arthropoda > Insecta > Diptera > Culicidae > Uranotaenia > Uranotaenia lowii. The sequence goes on along the minus strand of NC_073692.1, from coordinate 163,315,221 downwards.
ATTCAGATTTCAGATTCAGATTTCAGATTCAGATTTCTGTTTCCAGATTTCAGATTCAGATTTTAGATTTCAAAATGGAAGCACAGAACAGCCTGCCTTGACAAAGAAAAGTTCTTGGCTGACATGATTAGGTTTGATTATCCTAAATTGTTAAAACTTCGTGAATGAAAGCTGGTTACCCTGTTTGAAACGCTTGAATTGTCATTTGGTTCTCCTTGATAATGAATGCTCAAATTTAACGATGAATGCAAGAAAAGACACCGGGATGAAGTCATTTGTTTCAGTTGCTCGTTATCTTTGGAATCGATAAGTTCGGTATTGAATCTGAAATCTGAATCTGAAATCTGAATCTGAAATCTGAATCTGAAATCTGAATCTGAAATCTGAATCTGAAATCTGAATCTGAAATCTGAATCTGAAATCTGAATCTGAAATCTGATTCTGAAATCTGAATCTGAAATCTGAAATCTGAATCTGAAATCTGAATCTGAAATCTGAATCTGAAATCTGAATCTGAAATCTGAATCTGAAATCTGAATCTGAAATCTGAATCTGAAATCTGAATCTGAAATCTGAATCTGAAATCTGAGTCTGAAATCTGAATCTGAACTTGAAATCTGAAATCTGAATCTGGCATCTAAATCTAAATCTAATATCTGAATCTGTAATCTGAATCTGAAATCTGAATCTGTTATCTGAAATCTGAATCGGAAATCTGAACCTGTATTTTTAATCTAAATTTGAAATCTGAATCTGAAAACTGAACTCTGGAATCTGAAAACAGATTTCCCAAACTTTTTAAATTCATGAGTACTGATCTTGAATTTAAATTTGGCGGATATTGATGGTTTGTTCAGTTCTGAACCAAAACCGCATCAAAAATGTTAATCTGTACATAGAATGAAAAAGAATGAACAATCTCTTACAAGCCTTACAAGCCTAACCGTAGTTAGATATTTTCAATTCCTCATGCAACCCTAGATAAAACTGTAACTGCACCTCATTTTCTTTAGATAGTCATCCTCGCGCTAAAAGACACCCGACACCCTCTATCGTCGAGCGACGACTGAACACCACACGCAAGCAATGCACGATATCTATCCATCCATCCTATCCTTCCTTACACGGCTTGGCTTCATGCCTTAGGCTGGGGATTGCTTGAGAACGCATCAAACGAACATTCAATTGAACGTTCAAAAGTGAACATTCTATTGAATGTTCAAACGACCCTATCTCGATAAGGTCGTTTGTACTTTTCCCCGATATATTCAAACGAACGGATCCTTCGGTTGACGTCGCTTAAAATCAGTAGGCCGATCTGTTCGCTAGCGTCGGAACGAATTTACGAGATGCAGTCATCCGAACCAATCGAGCCACAGCGTCGTCGCGATGCGTTCATTTGCAATCAAAAGTCGGCGTGCTATGTTCGCAAGCCGACGCTTCCGAAGATGAAGTTAGTTTGATGTGGTCGGGATAAAGTCATTCGTTGCATACAGAATGATGCGATGGTTTGCACCTCTGCCCGCAACTTGGATTCACAAACTATCGGAAAAAGGCAAAGAGAAGGTAAGCAAGCACTATGTCGATGTATTGTAAATAATGTTTATAAACGATTTTCTGTTTTCACTTCCAGATGCTCGAAACACCTCGAACTCACCACGGCAATCATAGCAGGCGATCATATACTCGACGGAAGTATTTGGATCGGTGTGGTGAATGAATCCAACGGCAATTTATTGTATCTTCGCTGTGTGATTCCCCGGAAATGTACCAAGACTTTTCGAATACCCTGATGGAATCCAACCGCTCTTGGTCATAGTTCTACGTGGGAGCAAATCGGTTAACCAGTTTTCTTGGTATGGTAAAAAGTTACTTAATTACGTTACACTATGCTGCATAAATTATTTTTATCATCCTTTATAATATAAAAAAATTAAATAGATTTGCAAGAAAATTTTCAATTTATTTTAGGAATTGGAACTGCTCATTGGAACGCGAGAAAGCAGTTAACAGTTTTGATGTCATGTCTAGTTGCCGAACCACTTTTCTATCACAATTGGAACGCTTTTCAAAGTTATGTTATGGGATAACCGATTAAGCAAGCAACTTTTCTTTAGAGACACCCACAAATACGCCAAAATGCATTTCAACAGTGAGAACAAATCTCGTCACCGGTAAGTATTGTTTTTACTTTTTGATGAGAGTCTCAACAATTCCGTAATATTATAGATCCGTTAAATATTTGCAAGAATGGCTGACAACGTTTGATCCGAATTTACTTTGTTCTGGTCCATGCGCGGATTGCAATCAACTAGGTTCCGTTGTAACAAGATATTTAACCAGCCAGAATCAATTTTAAACTTAAAATATTAAACTAAAGAGCCTATAGTACTATAGGCTCTTTACATTAAACGTCATTAAAAAACAGAGCCAGCTTAAAGAGTGAAATTGTGTCTGCACATGTAATGAAAATATCAAAAAGATCTACACTGCCGCTTTTCGCAAAACTGTCTTATATGCATTTTCATATTTTTTATGATCTCGTAAATTGTTCTTATATCAGTAGTTCTTCAAAGTAGATCACGAGTTTATTTCAAATTGGTTTATTTAAAATTTATTTAAAAAAATACATATAACTTGTGTACACTCAGTGAGTCTTTAAAGCAATTTTTCACGTTTCGATATTTTGTATATGAGACAGTCTTCCCAGCAGCGAAAGTACATTACTGTTGAAGGTTTATTTCATAAGGACTGTATAATTAAAGGCGCTTTAATATGCTATGTGGGCCAAGTTTACTTACATGCATACCGATGCATTGCGAAAATCGCCTTTGCGTATGCAAAAAAAGTATTTTGTGTAAGCGATATTCGTATCACATTGGCTTGGCATGTATGTTGTTCGTCTATTAATACATCGCGCATTAAAACGCATGAATGTATAGAATTCTATGAATATTATACTTTTTTCGCGAATCAGCCGTTAAGGGTTATTATTTCTTTCAAATCTAATCATCGAAATGTTACCAGATTTTGTCATCATGCTTTACGTGCATTCGGTATCATACTAGTCGAGTTCCTGATTATTATTAGGTTGTTAGTTCCATAAAATATTTAATCAAATTCGATTATTAACGTTATGTATTAACAGAGAACTGATTCTATGTTTTTATTACAGTTTTCCCATAACAAAGTTCAATCACACGTCGTGCTGCAAACGACAATACAGTTTTGGAAAGGACATTGGGAACTTCCTTTGTCGTAAAACATTTACCTGTCAGCCGAAGCAAAAAGGGGTGGATTCAACATTAATTACTCCCAACTCTCAACATCAACCGCTATATGTTCTATTCCGACATGTTTTAAATACTAGTATTGTTATCAAATAATCGTTAAAATCCTTTTTTTGCTAAGTAGAATCACAGAAAAGTAGAATGTAGAAATTACATACATTTTCATCAAACAAACTGAAATAACAATACAAAATTATAAGAACAAAAATGGATGTTATTATTATTTTGCAGAACAAATCCTTGAAAATTATGTCTCTTCAAAATTATGGCTATATGGTGGCGAATGGTGTGTAATTTTATGTGAAATGTGACGATTTTATTGTGTGCATACGATTTGACATAAATTTACATCAATAATAATCTAATTGTAGTGGATTTATGTCTTTCAGTATTTATGGCTTCAAGCGCTACTGTCCTCCTGTACTGTAAATTTATGTCAAATGTGATGCTTCAATTTTGTGCATCCAATTTGACATAAATTTACACCAGAAAATTAATAGTGTGCAGTTAAAAAAAATTGAAATGTGGATTGGAAAGTCCTTAACGCAATTTGACACATTTTGGCATCAATTGTGGTTGAGAAAAAAAAACTTTTCAGTTTATGTTTTCTCGACTTATCTTCACTTTTTATTTTTTTTTTTGTGATCATGATCTGTTAAAAAATTGATAATATATACATATCTTTGTACCAAAAATTATCCATTACAAGATTCGGAACTCTTGCAGAAATCGACGGACAAAATCCAAAAGCGCCACCATCAAATGCTGTGGCAGAAATGCAACTATTCAGTAAAACACGCTAAGAAAAAAAAACAATTTATATTACACGGTCGGAAGTAACTAGCATTTTGAAGGTTCATTTGCACAACAAACACACTAAGATCTTTCTCTACGTGGTCTTGGCTCTCCAAAATTAGCACGGTTTTTCGGTATCAGAGTTGTCATTCGCTATTCAAAGCTTTTTTTACTTGGGGGCAGTTCAGATACCACGTGGATAGAAAAAATGCGATTTTAGATCCCCTCCTTCCTCTGCGTGGACGTTTGGCAAACCCTAAACTAGGCTTGCCAGATACTTTTTGAAAAAAGCGGGACATTTCACGAAAAAAAGCTGGACACAGCCGAAAAAAGCGGGACATTAAAGAAACTCTTAAAACGTTCGTCGCCACGGCACCCATATTTGGGTGACGGGTCTATTTCCTGGGGGGCCCCGTCACATCAAAAAGCGTGTGACGCTCTCTTACTTGATTGTACCGCTCAGCTTCGCCACACGATTCAAATATGGGAGTTCTCCCTCTTTGCTTTCTCTCTCTGAAAATTTCTTTGGGCCCGGATAGAAAAACTAGCAAAATGAGCGTGGCGACGAACGTGTTAAAAAAGCTTAATTGTGAAACCAAACTTTTAAAACGTTTACCCCCAACCACAGTTGATCATAGAGAGTACACAAAGTTTTTCTTAACGCGGATTGATTTTGCTCAGTTTTTCTTACACGTGATATTAGTCGTCGTCGTGAATTAACACGTTATTTTAGAGAGAAAATGTTTCAAGTCGTACATGTAAACGGCGATATCGGATAAAAAACCTTGTATAAAAATAAGCTTGTTTGGTAATGTGTTTAAAAATTTGAAAACTCAATTGTTGAATGCGCAAAAACGAGTCAGGTTCTCAATTAAATTGAGTCAGTGGCAAAGCATTTCTCCAAAAATTGGCGAAAGTATGTCGGAGTACATTTTGCAAATGTATTCCAAATTGGAACAAAAGCATATTAGAGTGCATTTGAACCCCCCGGAACGAGGGGTACAGGTGAAAAATTCAATAATCGAGAAATGTTGACCTTTTCTGTCAGTAGATGGTGTTAAGGTTTGTTAAAAGATTGTCCTTTGGCGTTTATATGAAATATTTTAAGAGCTAGGTATCTTGGAATATATTATTTTTGTTTGTACTCAACGTAAAACTCCTTACTTAAGCTTTTTGGAACAACCGTGAAATTTTTTTAAGAATTTTTTAAAGAATTTTTTTATCTGCAGTTGTTTTTGCAGAGCATGTTTTTCGACTTTAAATAACAGAAAACATAAGTGTTGTAGCTGAATATTGTCTGAAAAACTTAACTAAGTTACAAAACGAGGTTTTTAAAGCTATAAATTTTGTAAAAATCGGTGAAGAAACAAGCGATTAGAAAGTTTCGTTTTAGTTTTCATTATGCGTCCATAAAAAAGTAATGATGCGAAATAGAAGATTTCATTAATTCAGGGAGGGTCTCAGAAGATTTTTGTTATTTGGATACGCCTGAATAAAAATACAAGCCGCCAAACTTACAATTGTGTCATTATGACACGCATTAGGTGTGAACATCGTGAACTCCACATTCATCGAGATTTTAACCAGTTGATTGAATAACAACTTTTTCGTTCATCATTTGTGCATTATTAATTTAGGCCAACAATAGTATTAATCGACCCAAAATCCGAATCACAATTTGGTAAAATTGTCATGCGTAAAGCTCAAAGCAGAGTTTAAAAACAGTTTAAAAACATTTCTTCAATTGTGGCTTCTACACTTACTAAATAATATTCAGTAATCTGTGTCCACTTTCTTTTGAGGATCCACAAAGTTTAATCGACAATTCAGTAGAATTATAGAAATCAAAAATAAATTAAAAGTCTACAGAAAACAAAAAACCATTCACAAAATAGAAAAAAACTAAATTAACTCGATCAGATTCTTCACACCTTGCGTTCCAGCTCAATGATGCAGCGTGACAAGCAGCGGAACCACTACTCCGTTCCTGGTGCAAACCGCTTTCGAAATTGTTGAAGTTCGTCTGGAAGCAACAAACACTGCGCGCCGTCATCTATCGAAACGACCAACGACGTCTACGATAGTTTGGTTTTTCGAGAAACACTTCGAGATTGCACCAACATCAGTCCACCGTCATCGTCGTCGTCATCGTCGTCGTCATCGTCGCCCAGCTCGCGGAGAAGCTTCATGGTTAGGAATCAAATCACGTCTCGACAGTGCCTTTTCCTCTGCTCTTCCTTCAAATTTCCCGCCACCCAAAAACAAGCACCCGGAAAATAGCACGATGATGGCCGCAGCACCGCATTATATGAGCAATTAGTTTGGATGGTAATTTTCACCGGGATTAAGTGAATTATTTCCGGCGAGTGGAGAATCTCTCTCGGTTTTGAAGAGTTTGATGATAGTTTATGTTGGAAAGCTCAAACTTTTTCCGACCTTTTCCTGTCTAGTTCGTTTAACTTTTTTTTTGCTCTGTTGCTCCAACTACCCCATTATCAGTTCATGGCATGACCAAACCATTTGGGACCATTTGAAATGGGTCATAAAATTAAGTGGTGATGTGTTTTTTACGGCCGTTGTTGAACTTTTAGTTGGTACCAGGTGATAATTTATTTAGAAGGATTTTTTCCCCATCCTCTGCCCAGTTACCAGCTACATATACATAGGTGAAGTTCCAGCCTTTTGGTGAGGGCCATTTGCTGTGTCTGTTTTTTTTTAACTCAGTTTATGAATTCAAAACCGGGGAAAATGATTTGTGTGGTTGACATTTGGGTCAACCGTGTGAGTAATTGATATTAGTTTATTCGAGAAAAGCTGAATGAAAAAACTACGCTAATTTATAACGTTTTCGCAGCAATTAAATAGCGAAACTAAGCGATGTTGAATCGTTTTACCTTTGGCGTATGTGCTCTGTTCTAATCAATTGAGAATTTATTCAATGGAATAAAAAAAATAAAATCATTAAATGGGGTTTGTGATACAGCTCAGTTGACAAGCCATTTGCCTCCACACCCTGTGTCCGTGAGTTCGAGCTCATTAGCAAACATCTGTATTGTACCGGATAAGATTCTTCAATAACTGTTCACCAACTGCATCGTTGATGTCACTTTTGTCACTTTTGTCACTTGAAGCTGAACTTCACAAGGGGGGGGGGCTATAAATGAAATCAAAATTTTCAATAAATTGGAACCAACGACCAATACTTCATTTTACAACATCTGAATTGAGTTATTTATAAAAGTTTGAAAATTCGAAAAATCTCAAATTGTCTTATTGCAGAGTAACGTCACAACGTTTGCAAAACAATTTTTTGGTATGTTGTATGTAAATTTTACGGTTCATTGCGCACATTGAAAAAAATTATACCCTAATGTTCAGAACATAAATCGCTGAAATTCGGGAGCATAAGTACTTGTATTGAACGAAAACTTATCAAAATATAAGCAATAGAAATCGAGACATCACAACGCGCTCATATTTTCACTCGTTTTTTTTACAAAACCGTACTTCTCTGCTCAACTATTCGATCAAACTTTTTGAAAATTACAGAAAAATATCAATTCATTACAACCAGCAACTTGAATATTATGATTTTTTTCAATTTTTGATTATCATTCAGATCGATTTGGTTTCGTGACGTCACAACGCACCATTTTTATTTTTTTTTAAACACGGTTTTGCAAAGCGTGGCGACGTCACGAAATTTTATGTAAAGCTACATGAAATAAATCATACTATAATCTTAAAATTAATGCTTAATTATAAAAAAAAAACTTATAAACATAAAAATAATAAGATATGGTGATGAAATATATCCATTTATTCTCAAAAAATTAAATGCGTTGAAGCCCATATAAGCGGATAAAGTTTGCATCACTGCGTACATCATTTATTTATTTTATTTACATAGTATTCCGTCTCACGACATAACTTGACAAACATAATTCCTAAAATCACTCGGTTCATGGCAACCGTTCTCCAATTTCTCGGGCACCCCACGTTTGCCAGATCACGCTCAACTTGGTCTAACCCCCTCGCTCGTTGCGCCCCCGCTCTTCTTGTTCCTACCGGATTCGTAGCGAACACCTGTTTTGCAGGATAGTCGTCCGGCATTCTCGCAACATGTCCCGCCCAGCGTCACTGCGAACATCAATATTATTTGAAATTTATTCGTGGAATTACGTGAAAATTATTATGGAAAAAAACTATACTAGAAAAAATACTTATTCGTTAAAGCATCAAAATGTGTCTCTGAATCTTTTTAATATTTAATTGCAGAGGAAAGGAAAAATAAATGATGATATCAAAGGCCTTCGATCTATGAGAAATTTTTTTGGAGTTTCCACATCAGCCGACATATGAAAATTTTGTAAGTTTTTTTTCATAATTCGTTTATTTGAAACGGCTTGGACCTTTGAGTTTTATAGAGCCAACATCTTTCTGCTTTTTAAAACTGGTAATTTAACCTTGTTTTACAATTTTTCAAAGAAAAGATATAGAAAGGGAAACGTGAAAAAGAGAATTGTTGTAGGCGAAGGTCGATAGCTTTTAGGAATAGATAAATTTCGAACATGTAGTCTGTAGTGTAGTGTATGTAGTGTATCACAGCCAACCCCCTGGCAACTTGATAGTTTAGTCGAGTTTGCTGTGACGTCTTCAAAATTGTAGATGTCGCACTAGTCGCGTTTGTTTACATGCATCCTGGGTCGTCCCTAGCAGCGGCCACGTTCATTTTCCATTGAAACCAATTGATTTTGTTTCGGCATCCTTGGATGCAATTCAACTGACGAAATACCATTTTAAAAGGGCACATAATCAAAAGTGATGCAAAAACGAAAAATGAATAACTTAATATTAAATTTTAAAAAAGTTGTCAATGAAATTAGTAATTTTATTTCAATCTATTAATGTTCCATTCTCGGTTCCAACTTAATAAAATTTCTGTTTATAGCAAAGATTACAAAATGGCCAACTTTCATCCGAATCCGTTGTGTTTTTGTTACAAGGCGTCACCAGATAGAGTTATGAGTTTCTTTCGTTAATCATAACAGGGTTTGAAATAGTTCCGCTATTTCCTAAAGTTTATTACGGTAAAATTATATCCAGCTGAATGTTATTAAATATTAGTTTAACAAATATGTTGAGATAGTAAACACTGAAACTGAAAGCGGAAACGAGTTGAGGTGATGGCTTTGCATTTGCACAAGTGACGTACAGATAAAATTTTGGCAAGTTTAATTAAAAAAAAATTAGTTCGAAGCATCAAATGTGAAGATTGCAGAAATGAACTTTTCGATAGTTTTATTGGCAGATAAGAAGTTAATGCCGATGTGTTAAAGGTGTGCAGAATAACCGAGTTGGAGGTAAAATTGTAGAACAAAATCATCGAAGTATAAACTTAGCATACTATATTATGATATCATAATGAATCGAACTCTGACACGGGTTTCAAATGATGCACGGGATGATTTTAGAGGATTAGCCGAACACATTTTGGATCAAGATGCTTTAGTTAACCATCGAAACTTGTTGTTGAAATTATGTGTTGATTGTGTTTCGGATGGAGTCCTTCGCTCAGCAACATAATGATTCTAAAGAACCTCTTCGAAAAAAACTAACAAAGTTAATATTGTTTAGAAATAAATAAAATGTTGTTTTAAAAATTTACCATGCAATAAACCAATAACAAAGATTTTTGAATTAAAATTTGCTTGTGTATTTCATAAATAAAAGCCATTTGAAACGCTGACTTTTTTGACCGTATTATCATGTTTTTCTTTAAGCATCAACTCATTTTCCGCTTAATAGGTGATTCTTAATCATTGTTTTTAAAAACTTTTTTTTTTCAATAAAAAAATATGTTTGAAACCTTAATTTGTCGAATATTTCATTATCCACCCTATCGATATGTTTGTTGAGTGAAAATGAGATTTTGACAGAACCAGAGAACCAGAAAAAGGCGATTTGCAACAAAACTATTTGACATGCAGCGCTAACTAGATTTCAGTTACAGAACTAACAAAAGGGTTATGATAGTTGAGTTTCAACATGGCGGTAAATACAAATTGTTTCCAAAATTCAATTTTTTCTGGTTATTGTCAATTTTCGGCCAGAAGCAATGAATGAATTTGCTTAGAAAATCATCAATTTACTTATTGTAATACTTCTTGCATAAGCATACTGAGTTTTTCGTGAGTTTCCCAGCCAAATTCTATTTTGATTTCAGTTCAAACTCTAGCTGTTCTGATAGGAATAGATTATTGTGATTTTTTTTTTGTTTTTATTTAAGAGGTTTTCAGCCACAGGCTGGTTCAACTCTGATATTTTTGTGAATGTTTTACACTACTTTAAGGATTCTGTCTGAATGAAATGTGATAAATTCGAGTTCAAAATTGTTTTCAAGCTATCTTCGTTTTACCTTTGTTGAAACCTTTTAATTTTTCCCTTTCGGACGTTCAGCTCAATCTCCGATGAATGGAAGAATATTCCAGTAAAATGCTTGTTTTCAAAACGATTTTCTCTGTATTGCGTATACGAATCATCACATCATCATATGATTGAAAAATTTATATATCAGAATTTGTTCGCAATGAAAGTTAAAAAAAAACAGAAATTCGAAGCTTCTTCTCGGAAAACTTTACTATAGTTTCCTTCGCTAGGAAACTTGATTTGGTACAAATTCTTTATTTTTGCCATACTTTTTATGTCATTTTTGAATTCGATTTCCCCGGCAACGATTCAATAATTGTTCAGTAATGTGTGGACAGTTTGGATTTTTATTTCTAGTTTTTTTTTTCAAATTTTGGATTGTATAATTTTAACAAACATCTACATCGCTTAATTATTTAATGTTATATTTACCATGTTATATTATACCATGTTAATGATGGTTTTCCAGGATGGTGAAGGAATAAAGTTCATGATCCTGCTATAGATCTGCAATGCATCAGCATCGAAAAGTGATCCTAATCGATGATAAAAACGCACTTTCTTCAATTTTGCCAATTGCCTTACGATGCTCCCCAAATTATTTCCCCCTTTGTGCAAACTTCTTTTTGCTCTCGTAATCCAAATGCTTGTTATTGCTGCGTTTCATTTTTTGTGCAAAAATATTTTTCCGAGATTCGGGATTCTAAAATGTTTCCGAAAATATTAATTTCTTCAACTATTAATTGTTGTAGTTTTTTATCTTACGAGCGTCATCATTTCTTCTAAAAAAAACTATGATTTCGGGTAGGTTTTCTTTGCTGTTGCAATTTGGAACAACACAGTTCCCCACAACCTAAAACATAACATATATTGAATAATATCCGGCTTTTAAAAGTATGAAAGATTGCGTAGTTCACTTTTTCTTACCTTATTCTGTAATCCAATCTTGATTAATTTTTCTCTTAACACAGAAATTTCAGAATTTTCCCGTTTGTTTTGGAAAAATACTATGGGTCTTGACGTTTCAATCCATAATATCACCCATTTGATCGCAATGCCCTCTGAGAGTCGTTTAGAGCTGCAAATCGCCAATCACTGGACGTTAGGTGAATTTTGTAAGTTGCAAGCTAAAATTGATCCTAGACCTAGCACAAAGTTCTATTCTAAATTTGGGGAATCGGAACACGGAAAAAGTTGGCGCAATGAGACTGAAGTTTGTGTGGAATGATGTGAAATTTTGTTTGGAAGGAATATTTTTTTTAGGTTTTATTTTTGACAATTTACCATCATTATGGCATTCGTGTCTGAACATTGGAAGGAATATTTTTTTTTTGTGTTTCGATTATAGTCGTTTTACCATCTTTATGGCATTCGCGACTTTATCAACGTTACATTTTGCGGATCGTTATTGAGAAACTATCCGGTACAACTGTGTTCGATGTTTACTCTTGGGCTCGAACTCGCGGACATCGGCTCAGGAGACAACAGACTATTGGAAGGAATATGAAAACCCAGTTTTGCACCAATTTCTTAAGTCTCTCTCGGCCAATACTTTTTATTATAGTTTTTTACGACGTTTTAATTTATGATTGATTCTCCAACAAACAAAACAAACAATTTAATTATTACAAATATTTCATCCCAAGGTCTCATTCCGATAAGTGTTATGATGATAAAAAAAAGACTTCTTTTGATTCGGGGGATCTAGGGTCGATAAATAATATATTGAGTTTAATAATAATTAGTTTGTGGAGGGTCAATTACGAAAAAAAACATAAATGGTCGTAAATCGTCCCTCATAAGCCCGTTTTTGAAGCTTAATAACTATTTATGATAACTCTAATCGAAATGCGTTCTTGGGATGAAATATTGTCATAACTAAAGCTTCAAAAACACTGAATTTAAAAGAAAACTCGGTTGGTAAATACCAAAATTATTGGTGAAAAACTGTATTTTTTTTGTTTATTCCGAACAAAACCCTTATAATTCCATACAAATTTCAGGTTTGTTGCGCAACCCCTTTTCGTTGTATAATCTAGCTCTTACATATTTTAATTTGTTTAACTTTTAGTTGAAAGTCTTTGTAAGAGTTTATGTGAATATGGGGTAAGATTTGGACTTTTAGTAACATGTTTTAAGATGGAAATTTTCATAAGGGATTTTTTTTAAACAATTGTATCAAAAATTTATTTCCTATGAAAGTTTTATGAATTTGAGAGATATACAAAGTTTTTCTATCAAATTCACAATGTTTAATTATTATTTGAATCTCAGCATTTATTTCATGGATACTTATTATGTTTGAACATAATACCAACATTCAGGCCTGTGCGTTGGACCCATCCATCGGAAGAGGATGGTTTCAAAATACAAATTCAGCTGGAAATAATAAAAACTCCTAAAATACACAATAAATAAGGAAACTGCTATCTAAAATCATTGTTCTACTCATAAACTTCAAATAAATTCAAAAAAAATCATGAATATTACTGCTACGATTCAAGCAAATCATTAATAAATTATTCAAAGTGATTTGCCTAATTCTGAACTAGAAATTTTCTTTAAAAAAAAGTAGTCTTGTTGAATGATTTTTAATTAATATCTCCACCATCAGAAAACGAATGAATACAAAAAATTTCCAATAAAACCAGAATTAAAAGCTTCTGACAATAGAATTAGTGTACAGAAAAGTTTTTTTTTTATAGAGTATCGGAATAAAAAAGAAAGTTATTCTAAATATAGAATCATATTTGATCAGAAATCAGACCCTGATTAAACAATGTTCAGCAACATGATAACAATTGTTCATAAGGCTGGAACAAATAAAAATTTCACCTTTTGTCATCCCCATCCCCCCTTCCAAATTTCCAAAAAAAATAATTCCAAGCAAAATAATAGACCGACAAAGTTAATTTTTGAAGTTCACAATAATAACTTTACACGTTCATTTCATCATTGAAAGCTTATACTGACAAAGTACAAGTTGAGCAGTTTGATCTCTTTAATGATGAATGAGAAACTGATAAAAATAGGGAGTTTCAAGTTATGTTAATCAAATAGTAATTAAGTTGAAATTGTGCATAAAAATTCAAAAGAATAGTTGAAAATAATGTTCATTAATACAAGATATAAAAAAGAATAAAAAAATTATAAAGTTTAATTCAAAACCCTGAATATTTTGTCGCCGACAATTGAAATACAAAGGGGATAAACGTTGTTTTTCTTATCAAAAATTTAGATTTATGGGCTTCCAAAAAAATTATGTATTAAGAACCGAAAATTCAGAATTAAAAAGCAAAGAAGAATTTTACTCGGAAAAATTAAAATATTGAAACATAAAATTCATTTGAAAATTTAAAAAAAAAACCTTTAAAATTCGATAAATTTATTTAAAATTAAAAACAAAATATGAAGAAACACAAGATCAATTTTTAACATTTTTGAAAGAATTTTTTGCAACAAAAACGTCTTATCATTTTAAAAACTTATTAAAAAAATTTCATTTATAAATCAAGAGAATAGCATTCTTGGTGCCAATGTTTCAATGATTGATTTGGAAATTTTGGTTTCAAGTCATTTGTCAGATCTTGTCTATCACCTTTTGTTCTCTTGATATGAAGATTATAAGTTTAAACATAAACTGGATTTGACTGAAATTAACCATTTCTGAATACCGATGAAATAACAAACCTACATGAAAGTAAAAAAATAAATGATTCTGAATTTGTTATTTATATTTTATTCAGTCAAGCAACGATATATTGCAAAGAAGTTTTTTTTCAGAAATACAAATATGTATCTTTAAATATTTAATTTCTTCCTTTTTTTTAATTTCGAAAGATATCATTACAAATAGAATGTCCATTTCCCAGTCAATTTCCCGCTCCCGGGAATCGGGAAATCTGTTGGCCTGTTTCCCGGGAATCTCCGGGATCCCAGGAAATATTAAAAAACATGTAAAATATATACACTTCGACTCAAATATACATAACTTATCGAACTTTTCGTGCGTGCAAGCTCATAGTTTGTTCAAAATGTACTCTTCATAATTTTTTTTAAACTATTTTTATCAAAAAAGTTAAATTGTTTTCAACAATGATATATTAGAAACAGTCTAACGAACTATAAAATAACCTGAATAAGTCAAATGAAGAATTAATCAATGCAATTAGGGGTTGATTAAAAAATATGTTTTTATTTGTTTGATCATTCCAACCATTTTTCGTTTTTCTGAACACTTTACATATTTGCTCTTCATATGAAAAAAAAAACTATTTATTCTTCAATTTGAGGATTTGAAATTCATCTGGCTTTCAAAGCCAAAGGGAAACAAGTGCATGAATGTTACTTTCGAAACTCTGTCTACCTGCTACGCAATTTTTTATATATTTGTTGAACTTTTGTGGGTTTTCGTTCAATGAATACGGTGTGGAAATACATATAATCATTTTAAACTTATCTATTTGAATATAAAAAAAATTTTACCAAATGGCTGCAAAATGTCTACTGTCACAGGAATCGGCATATCTATATATATAAAAATGAATGTTTGTCTGTCTGTCTGTTCCCTATAGACTCGGAAACTACTGAACCGATCATCGTCAAAATTGGCATCTGAGGGTTTTTTAGGCCGGGGATGGTTTCTGTAATAGTCAAAACTCCATCCGACTTAAGGGAGGGGAGGCTTCCATACTAAATTTGTAGTTTTTCGAAACAAATTAAAGTCATGACATCCATTTTCTCGAGATTTTTTCTTCCTTTGGGCGGTTTGTTTTTCGTCTCCATGGTCGAGGCGTCACGCGCCAACGTCGAAAAGGATAGTAACCATGTCATAGCATACTGATCAGTGGGAATATTTTGGCGCGTATTTCTCAACAAAGAATATTTCCAATGCAAGGGGTGGCGATATGAAGCCTTGATGTGATTTTCTTTATAGGGCATTTGCTATACACACATACAAGAGGTCTGTTGGGCACACATTTTTATATGCGAAAAAAGCAAAATTCAACCAAAATGTTGGTTTTCCCTTAAATGAATGCTTAATTTCTCTAAAAAAAACACATTCAAAAAGTATATTTCGGATCATTTGCTAATAAGTGGAAACGATTCTGCAATTATTTTGTTGAATATCAGTGGGAAACCAAGCAAAACAAAAAATGAAAAACAAGCCAACCATCATTGTAAATCACATTAAACGGTTCCCCTGGATCCTTTGTTCACGTTTTTTGGTGTATCACATAAAATTTAGAACCAGGAAGATGATGTTAAGAGTTTTTGTCACGAAATTGATTAATAAACTTGAGCAATATTCGTCCTGCTTTCACTAAAAACGCTCATGTACAGTATCAAACACTTCATTTTTGTTAAAAAAAAACTTCACTCTAAATTAGAAAAAAATCACAAACAAGTCAATAAATGATCTAGCTTTCGAAAAATGTGTTGTACATAAGAAACTTTTCAATAGTTTTAATTAAATCTTCAAAAAACATCTTTTTTTAGTCGATTTGTATTCATTTAACATGGGGCTGTCACATTTGTTTGCCCAACGGCTTACTTATACTAATGTACTGTGCAAACGCCCTATACTTGATTCCTGAGCTCATTTGAACAGCACATGGTTATGAATGACGCCTAGATGAGACCCAAATCGACATTTTGCCGATCGAATAGAACATATACATTTTTTTTTTGTCAAAATCTGAAATTGAAAAGTCATGGCATCCATTTTTAGAGATTTTCTTTTATTTGAGGGGTTTGTTTTTCGTCTCTATGGTCAAGCAAACGTCGTCGCAAGTGGATAGTAACTAAAGCATACTGTTCATTGATCGCTGGAAAAAATTAACAATCAGGCGCCTGTTTCTCAACCAAGTACCTATGTATGTTTCTTATGCACGTGGGGGCGATATGCAACCTAGAAGTGTTTTTTTCTTGCTTAATTGCACGTGGTAATAAATGACGCCTAGATGTGACACGGATTGGTATTTTATCAATCGAATCAAAACCAATTGAAAGATTTGCAAAAATACTTTCATATTTAGTTCGTGTTAATATAGGTAGAATTCGACTTTTCATTCAAGGAACATTAGAACATGGTCAAACGTTCACCTTTTTTATGTAAAAAAAATTAAAAATAATGTTTTCTTCTAGAAAATACTTCGGCCCAAATACACAACTGAAACGAATTTAGAAATGAAAATGGGAGCTTTTTATTTTAAATAATTCTGAAAAAACCATCGTACTTTTTGATTACATACCAATTCAAGTACGTACTTAACATTAAAAGTGTTTTTGTGTTACATGGCTGCATAAAAGAGACTTTTGATCCGCTTCGTTTTTGAAAAGCGAAACTTTAGAACTGATATTCAACTGGACGCAAAATTTTTATGAGACATTTTTAGTATACCCTTAAAGTGTTAAAAACAATATTCCCTCCGTCAACTTACACGGTGGGGCAAGGGCAAACGTCGAACTTTTAAGAAATTCATCTTCAAAATGATTCAATATGTTGGAAAGACCAGAAGGGATATTCTGAATGTTGAAACTAAAGTGGATATTGAAAATTCTGAAATGTCTTTGTAAATGAAGGTCATTCCCTTTGAATAGAATTCGTTAAAAGTAGAGTAACAAACATAAATTTAAACTGCAGGAATACTGCAGATGTATCAATGAAACTTGATAGAAAAAAAAACAGGTATATGTATTAAATCCATTTTAAAGCCATCACTCTGACGCATCTGTAACAAGCTTTGCATTGACACTTGCCCTATACGGGACATATGTAAACTTAGAAATTTGTTTTTGCCAACATTTTTGAATATTTGACTTTCAATGAGAAATTAAAAAAAAAAACGCTGAGAATTTATTTAGTGATGAAACTGATATTTTTTTAAATATTTCTATTTTTTTCCGTAGTAAATTTATTTAAAAAAAATATATACACTGTATTTAATACAAAACTTATTAAATATATTTTTTATTACCATGATGAATGCTGTTTGGGAAAACTTCAAGCTATAATGTCTCATGTCCACGAGTTTGGAATATGGCGAAACATTTTTTTAACATAATTTTGGCGCAAAAAGGATAGATATTCAAACTGCTTCGTAGCTAGGATGAAGAAAAAATTTGTTTGAAAATGGTTATTTAAAAACCTTTCCATCGTTTTTTTTATAGCTTATTTTTTCAACTCCAAAAAATACCCCATCTAAAGCTTATCAGGAGCTGGAAGTGCTCATAATACAGAATATTAGGAATATACTCAAAAAACTGTCTCGATTAAGGGGGGGGTAGGGTCTAACATTTTCAAAAAATCGATTTTTTTATTTTTTTATTTTCTTATTGTAAAACATTTCAAGAATGTTGTGTCAAATTTTCAAGTCAATTGAAGCAAAACTGTAGAAGTTATAGGCCTTTATCTCCTCCTATGTAATACTGCAAGAAAGCAAGAGCAGAAACTTCAAACGTGTTTTTCTCGAAAGCACATTTTTAAAGTCCGTGGACATCGTCATTTGAAAACTACTTATCGGATTCTTTTCAAATTTGGAACATATTTTCTATATATATAATACCAGACCCCAACGTTTTTCTTTTTTGATTTTTTTAATTTGGGGAGATTTTACAGGTGAAAAATGGCGGATTTTTAAGTGAAAAATCGTAGTTTTTACTTCAAACAGCCACAAAAATTTCATAAAAATATTTTTAAGTTAAATAAAAACGTTGGGGTCCAGAAAAACATCTATTAAAAATATTTTGCTCTGATTTTTTGACTTCAGATGATCCTGTGCTGAGATACAGTGTCCACCGCAAATCCTGTTTTCTAAAAGGCATCATCGAAAATGCTCCGTCACCGGCTCATTTTTCAATCTTTTTCTACGAAAAAATTACTAAATGTTCCTTAACAATGCTTTATATAATGCAAAAAATTTGAATACATTTGTTTGAACGATAGCTCCAGAAAAAAATCGTGAAAATGGTGTTTTTTTTATACCCGTTAGACCCTACCCCCCCCTTAACGTTATTCATCGGTTTAAAAAAATTTATCTCCATAAAGTACAATTTGAAATAAATTCCGATATGCGAATCTTTTTCTTTCAATTAGTAATTTATGTAAACTCGAGCCGGTTAAATTTGCCTACCTTGCAGTGGGAACAAAACTGGAAAAGATGGGGGAGCTCCCATGTAAATTTAAGATAAAGAGCTTTTCAAAGAATGGACCATATATAAAAAGGTTTATTTGGGTACAGAGTACAAATTTCAGATCTTGAAAAACGAGTTTAGAGATCAAGTTTCAGTAAAAAATATATACCATCTTTGAATTGCAATTCAGAACGGCAGCTGCAGTCTCATTTCAAAGTTGTTGGTTCTGAAGTATGATGAGATTTGATTTAAAAAAATGCTCTCTAAAATCTAAATTTGAATAAATTTTTACAAATTACATTTATTTTCGGAAGGTGTAGCAAAGCACAACGGGTCAGCTAGTCTATCTATGTATATAAAAATGAATGTTTGTCTGTCTGTCTGTTCCCTATAGACTCGAAAACTAATGAACCGATCATCGTGAAACTTGGCATCTGAGGAATTTTGGGGCCGGAGATGGTTTCTATAATAGTTACAAACCGCTCCGACTTAAGGGAGAGGGGGCTCCCATACAACTTTTGTTTTTATTCCCACGAACCAAAAGTCATGGCCCCCATTTTGTTAAGCAATTTTCGTTTCCTTTGGCGGGGTTATTTTCACCATCACCATATGGGCCGGGCATTAGAAGCAACCATCCAGAGTTCACGTGTACTGGATAGCAAATCAAAGCTTGCTCAGCATGAAAAATTCGAAAGGGAAAATTTTGGCGGATGTGTTTTTCCTTCTACTGTTTAAAGCACGTGGTACCGGTACGAGATATTTGGATGCAATAATGAGCCTACATGTTGGATTGAAAAATACTACAAACCTGTTAGGAACATATTGACTAAAATTTTAGTGGCTTTCAGCGTGCTCTTTACCGCTGCTGAGGTGCTTTGAGGGTCTACAAAAATAAACAGTGAACTGAACAGTGAATAATAAATTGACTTCTTCTGCTGAATAACTATTATGACTGAGTGCTGAAAAACCTGATGAAACGATTTTCATAAATTCCAGCTTTTAAAAGCCAACCATTTTCATAATTTTGGAAATCCACATAGAGAAAGAAACATTAATTAGATTTCGAGTTATAAGGCCAAGGCTGCGATTTCAGAGCTTCAATAGCCTTCGAGGAATTTAAAGGAAGGATTTGAAAATTGATAAGATTATTAAATCTAACAATTAAATTTCATTGGCAAATTTCCAACTTTTGAGTTATCATTGATGACCAATGTAATCGATTCAATCAATCCAATTTTGAGAAATTCATTGTAAAACTGTTTAGTACTGCAAGTTCAAACAAATGATATCTTAGAATTTATCATTGAAAGAATAGAAAAATTTAATTGGTGAATTCGGTTCAGAGATGATCTTTTTTCGATAACTTCAAAAATCTATAAGTGAGTTTTCAACATTTCCGGTAAACTAATAATAAAACAGTGCAAATTAAATAAGCGAAAAAATGTACACATACAATTGAAAAAATTTATTTAGGGTGAGTGCTCCTACTTTGGACCTAGAGCCTTCTTTAGTCCTAAAATGCCGAAAATTGTAAATAATTCATTTTGCTAGCCAAGGATAAAGATACTGCTATGTACACAATGAACTCTTATTCTTCATGAATCCTACCATACCGCTATCGAGCTTAAAAAGTCTTTTTGATAAAATTTTCAACGTTTTTAAAAATGTGCTTCCTATTTAGTGGTAAATCAGACTGCTCAATTAGTGACGCGCGTTTTGAGAAATTAGTGTGAATAAGGAAAAATCACTTTTTTTAGAGTCCAAGCTAAAGTTTAAAAAGAAATTACTACCACTGTGAAGAATATGAACCATACTACCTATTTTTCCTAAAATAAATGAAAATCTATGGAAAACCCGGAAAATTTGTAAAGGGTCCAAGTTTAGGAGACTTCTAACTTTGATGTTCCTTACATCACCAAAACTTTGTTTGAATACCAAACAAATCAACGAAGGTGCGAATTTAAAACTGGGCTATAATACAGAACCAATATTGAACATTTGAAACATTTTTTTGTCAGCTTTACGCAAATAAACTACAAGTAAGTAAACAAAAAAAGTTTCAGCTATTGTTCTGCTGATAGAGCTGACGGGGGGTGAAAGTGTTTAAAATATACATAACAGAAGTGTAAGTTTTGTAATCGATAAAAAGTTGCAACACTTTTCTATGATAGTATTTGCTTAAAGATTATATTTTTAATGAGTTTGTAAATTTATTTTCGAGAAAACATACTTTCAATAATAATTTTAGTTATAGGTCCAATTAAAGGTACCAGTATAGTACCAAAATAGGAACAGTAGGTTCAAAGATGGAAATTTTGATCATCAATATCTTTTCAAATATTTCAGTAATGGCGAAACCTTTGTGAAAAATTCTCATTGAAACTTGCAGATAAGATCATGAACTATAAATAAATTTCTTGAAAGTGTCGCGTTTTTGAAGTTACGCCTGGAGAGGAAAGGAACTGTTCTTTGATGCGCTTCCGTTTCGAATGAAACGGGTAACTTTTGCGCCACCTCTTTCGAGGGTTACCCGTCGGTTGTTTGCCCGGCTAGAGACCCGTCCTCAGAGCGGGTCGATCAATAGGATCCAAAAGAGGATGCGGAAACGATCGAGGAGAACGAAAATGAGTAAGAGTTACTCGTTTTTCTTATCCAGCTTAATCTCGAAAAGTAGTTGGTGCTCACCGTAGTTCTATCCGTTTCAATATCTCACGCCGCTTCTCATCACTGGAGGAACTCACAAGACAAATTCCCCCAGATGTGATTGAAGCAAAAGCGAGGGAATCGTTTTCCCGAGCGATCCTTCCCGGAGCAAAAAAAATTCAAACTACAAACTACACGGAAAGAACAACGTGGGGCACCACTTTTAGATTTAGGTAGAGATGTTCAGGGAAAGCACTAATCCAAGTAAATACTAAATGGTTTGGTGGACATTAGGCAATCAGCTGCAACTTGTACTTGACGATGAATAACAGTAGAGTGTATTTACATTAGTTTTACATTTCTTTATTAAACCTAGGACATTTTTAATTTGGTTTTCGTTTCCCTTTTGTTTGTAACTTACATTTTATTGTTCTATTTTGCTTTCCCTATCGTGTGCGGATTTGATCGGCAAATTGACGAAGGCCGAAAGCTCGTAAGTATTCGAATGAGCTTCTTTTTCAAATTGTAGGAAGCCGGAGATGGAACTAGGCTTCAATAAACTGTGCAATGTCGAAATAAGTTTTACATGCGCATGGTTTTGATTAGCGTACTCACTCGTTCGATGATTTACTACCTTCGGTTGATGACGGTGGTGGCACAGCGGCGTCGGTAAAGTAGATTCCGATGACCGGCTCGGCGATTTAGTGCACTGACGACTTTTTTTGTTGGGTGACCGTCAGATGCATGTGGTGGGGTCCCAATTCGTTCAGAGATATGGTGACGGATCTCGTAACGATCGGAACCGGATGCGCAAAGTGGCGTGGCGCGTCCCTTCCGATTCCAGTATCGGGTTACCTCGAATCCCAACCGTGGAACCTGGTGTTTTGACGGGTGGTTCAAAGCGTTGAAGCTAGCGGTTATGGATCGCTAGAAGCTGGTTGGCGGTTGAGCTAGATATAAAAAGCCGACGAACGGCTGTTCGACATGACATTAGCACAATATTCGACGCACAGAACTATCACAGTTTTTATGTTACCTTTTATATTTTGTACAATTAATCACGCACACTGCAATTAGACCGCACAACGTTTACTAGCTTTCCTATGCTAAACGGGAAAAGGAAACGAGGAACATTAAACCTATCTCTAAAAATGGTTACACGTGTTTGCTTACATTGAAGCAATATACACCAACGCGGACAAAGAACAAACACTCGCTTTAGCTTCTTTCACGGTTGAGTTCAAAGTGAACTTGCAAATCCCTGAAATCCTCAGTCAAAGTGTGAAGAATCTAGTATTCAAAAGGAAGTTCGTTGACCCATGTCATAGGTCAGCGACTTTTCAAACTTCGGGTCGTACCAACTACCCTTTTTGATCCGACTGGATAAGCATCCCTTTCTTTCTTACAACATTCGCATAAACCCGTCTCGCCCCCGGTCCTTTTTCGGTTCCCTGTTAGCTCGGGTCAACCGTGTATTAGAAAGGCGACCCGAAGTGGTTATTGCAGTTTATTTTAGGATCTTGCATGCAAGTTCATGTTGAAGCGTCTTCGTACACTGAGTTAAATGAAGTGGTAATTGTGAGATATGAATACGAATGAATAACAGAAAATCTTAATCTAATTTAATAATTTAAGATTAAGACTATAATTAAAGTTATTGAATATTTAACATTTATTCTTAATCTAAACAGAAGTTAGATTGAATATAGTGAGATATTAAATAATGCGAAATAAGTTAAACAAATAAATAAATAAATAACTTATAAATAATTAAATAAATAAATAAATAAATAAATAACACAAAATTGATACAAATATACTTTAACGGAAAGTAACTAGCGAAATGTCTGTTAGTACTGTGACCGTGTTACATCATCCCTCACTTATGGTACGAAAATTTGTTTGAATATGAATTCAAACAAATTTTCGTAGTTACTACTATCATTGGATTCCTTTAATTATTTTTTGATGATGGCTATTGCAATGAATTGGCTATTTTTTCAAAGAATTAGTTTACTGGTATTGGCAGATTTACACAAGCATTCTACATTCAAACTAATACAAAACATACTTTCATCTAGATTTTGGCCAAAATTCTAGAAAAGTGAAAAAAAACACGGCTTGAACATCTTCGTTCAGCCCTTGACAGCGTCCATAACAACAACTCCCGACATGTCGATCCTTAATAACGATTTACTTCAGAACATCTAGCCGAATTCCTAACCGTTTCAATTCTCGACATTAAATACTGCAAATCTTGAATACTGTTTACTCCAGAAAAATGTTTCCGAATGTCCAAACATATTCATTTTTCACAAAAAATCTTCTCCGTGCATACGAATCACTCTCAGCTATGAAAACTAAAATAACGATTCACCTAACACAAAACAAAGAAATTATCTCATCAGTAAAAATTTCTTGAAAATTTTTACGAGAAATACGCAAAACGATACAACGAACATTCATCCCATGCAGCAAAATATTTCCCATTCACACTTTGGCCGATGAGGCGCGTCACTCACCGCCAATGCACAATCATACACGAAAACTGCCAACACTGCGAAACATTCAAAACAAAACGTCAAAGTGAAAATTCTAACGGTGGTGTGTGGAGCTGTTTTTTTGGAGCGGACACTTGAACCGGAATTTCGTCGTGAAAGCAGATTGTCCGGGAAGACCAGTACCCTATGGAGATGGACATCGGATTTTTCATCGAGAGGAAATGTTTATTTACTGCTATCGTGGGTGTTTTTCTGATTTGAGCCGTCCTTGGTGCGGCGTTTTCTCTGTTTCTTTCTTTTTAGGTTCAAAACATAAAGGTTGATTTTGGTTCTAGCGATTGATGGATATGGATGATGGATGGACAACGAATTACAACCAAACACCATTTGTAAATGGCTGTGAATTCCCCTACATGGACTACGGAATGCTGAAATTATTTGAGCTGGTCTTCCTAGGAAACACGATAATCTCGGAATCAACAATGATTGTCAGAGCAGTTCACTGTGATGTTCCCCGTTCTGCAACCGGATGCTATCTCCCGAGATTGGTGAACCCGAAGACCTCGATGAAGTTCTGGTGATGCGTAAACACAGGATGCTATCAAAACAACACCAACAAGGATGTACACGCAAAGAAAAAACGACGGATGAAAAAAACAACAACTATACGAGGAAAACTATAGAGCACAAATAACGAATACGGAACTAAGTTTTGAGAAACGTGAGTTACTAATATTCTAAACTAACTTAGCCTAAGAACTAACCCTAGAATTACTGATAGGCGCGAATTACTAAACGCTAACTATTTACATATTTACAAATTGGGAAAAATTATTTTTGATCCCAGTATAAGATTTTTTTTCCTCTCGGCTGATTTTGGCTGTTCCGTTTGTTCTTGTTGTTTCGTGGAAGATGAGCATATTTTCCGTTTCGTTCAGTCCATTCAATTCGCCAGGATGAGGTTGATAATGATTTCTCAGAAGAGTTTAGGTTGGCGGTGATCAAATTCCAAAGTTTTTACCAGCAAACGTGCTCCTTCTTTCCCTCATAGTGTTCACTACTGATAGTAATTAGAAGTCATCGCCTTTAGCTCGCTTAAGATTCGTGCTAAGCACATACTCATACCAGGTCATAGCCAAGCTCCTTCTTGCCTTCATGAACACTACTACTACTGTCGTGAATTCAACACACAGTTCAACTAGGCTTTCGAATTTTCTCACTACTTCCCCTAAGGCTTTCCGGTAATCAATGGACCGTTTCCAAAAAATTACTAACGTTTTTTGGCACCTCTCTCATAGCTTCTGAAATAACTAAGATTGTCAGATGAAATCTAGCCAATAAGTTTTTTTTTAAAGATTTTGTCACTCGTATGAGATTGCATAGCTGTTATAAGATTTGATGTCCTAACTTGTCGGTAGTTTTGTCTTCTTTAGGTGATTCCCGTAAAAGACTCCAAGTCGTTTCCCAGTAAGATCCTCAAGCTCATAGCAGTGTTTTCCCAAGATCTTCCTGACTATGGCGAGTTCGTATTTTGGTGCAAGCTTAGCGCAAAAGCCTTTGGCCTTATCCGATAATTCAAACGTCTTCTTCATAACCGTTTCCCCTGGCGCATATGTAGGACAATTCGGATTTGATCTCAAATTGTACGCTTTCCTGTGCCTTTCGTACGCTTTCGCAAGATTTTGCTTGATTTCTCCGAATACCTTTCCGCGTGGTTTCTCATTCATTGGTGGTGTTCCAGATGGGGGTGGTTCACGCATTCGCTGATACTCACGTCCATCAGAAACCATTTCCCTTCCAAAAACAACAAAATATGGGGAATATTTTGTCGACTCGTGTACCGCGTTACGGATTGCGCAAGCTATCTCTTGTAGGTCATCTGCCCAGTTTTTATGACCCTTAATAGTTGCACGTATTGCTGTTGTTATCACTCTATTTACACGTTCAGTGTTGTTGACCTGTGGGTGATATGATGGAGTCAACCAATGGTTAACATTATAGGATGCAAGGAGTTCTTTGAAAACTTTGGAGGTGAATTGTGTCCCGTTATCCGTTAGAACTACTTCCGGAACCCCGAAAAGCTGAAATATCATATTTCTTACAAACTCAACCAACGATTGCGACTTTGCTTCTCTGAAAGGTTGGACGAGCACAAACTTGCTGAACACGTCCGTGGCCACAAGTAGACATGTGTGCCTGGATTTACCTGAAGCCGGAAGTGGTCCGACGTAGTCGAGTGTCACGAATTGCCATGGATATTCGACGAATTCCTTCTGATCCCCCATCGGTGGTGTGGTGTTTATGTTGCTTGCTTTTGATGCTTGACATTTCAGGCATTCGCGACAAAACTGGCGTACCTGTTTCGCCATACCTGGCCAGTTAAAACGTAGTTTTAGGTTTTGCAATGTCTTCTCCTGCCCAAAGTGTGCTATGTCGTGTTCGGTTCTTATAATTTCCCGACGTTCATTTTCTGGCGGTAGCATTTTCCAACGAAATCGAGGGTCTTCGGTTCGGTTCCCAATTTTCGCATACTTGAAAATTCTACCATCTGTAATTCGAAAATCTGGGAACTCCGTGGGGTTGTTCAGTATTTTCTGAACTTCCTCCGAATAGTTGTCATCTGCGAATGTATCCAAAATATCAATCGAACGAGACAGACAGTCAGCAGTAATATTGTTTGAACCTTTTCGATATTCAAGTTGAATATCGTGTGATTGTATTTTTAACGCCCAGCGTATAAGCTTTGAGTTGCCGGTGCTAGCTCCTATGGTAAATAACCATAAAAGGCTTCGAGCGTCCGTCACAACTTTAAAGCGAGAGCCTTCAACATAATGTCTGAAGTTCTCAATCGCCAGTAGGACTCCCAAACATTCTTTTTCTACGCTGGAGTAAGCTCGTTGTGTTCGGCTCAGCTTCTTGCTAAAATAAGCAACAACTTGGGTTGTCCCGTCGATTTCCTGTACCAAAGCTGCCCCCACTGCGGTATCGGATGCATCGGACTCTATCGTAAATTGTTTAGAAAAGTCTGGGTTAGCTAATATTGGAGCGGCGGTTAAAGCGGACTTTAGTTCCATAAATGCTCGTTCTGCCTCTTCCGTCCAAACAAATTTCTTCTTCGATTTTTTTGAGTAGATCTGTTATAGGAACTGTAATTCTACTGTAACCTTCTATGAAACGCTGATAGAATCCGGCCAACCCTAGAAGCCTCCGGATGTCCTTCACACATTTCGGTCTAGCGTAGTCTAGGATTGCTGATATTCTAGATTCGTCGATAGCTATGCCCTTGTCGTTTAGTAGGTACCCCAAATATTTAATTTGCTTTCTACAGAATCGCGACTTTTCAAGTGAAACCGTGAGGTTAGCCTTTTTCAATCTTTCGGCTACTATTTTAAGTAATCGAAAGTGGTCCTCCAATGACTTTGATGCTATCACGATGTCATCTAGATAAACGAAGACAAACGGAATTAAGTCGAATCCAATTACGCGATCCATCAAACGATTCATGCAAAAGCTAGCTCCTGTCACTCCAAATGGGCAAACCTTGAATCTGAAAAGTCCACGAGATGTACGAAATGCTGTCAAGTTCCTGCATTCTTCTTTCAAAGGAATTTGAAAGTATGCGTCTTTGAGGTCGATGATAGAGAAATATTTTGCACTTTCCAATCTCTGGAATATTTCCAGCATATTCCGCATTGGATAGGCATCTTTCACAGTCATGCTATTCAACCTTCTTGAATCAAGACACACCCGAATTTTCCCGTTGGATTTCCTCACCGGGACGAGAGGATTCGTCCACTCGCTATAACATTCCTCGATGACGTCCATTGATTTGAAACGCTCAATCTCCGCGTCAATTTCTTTTTGGAGGTTCGGTGCGCACCTGTACACCGGTTGGTTCTTTGGTTTAGCTCCTTCCTTCAGAACTATTTCGTGCTCGATTGCATTCGTCCTTCCGAGTTTCTCGCTGCTGGTGAAGTCGAATTGTTTGATAACCTCCATCAACTCGCTCTTTTCCATCTCATTAAGGTCATGTTCTATTTCTACAGTTTCTTCACTCGGTATCGGCTGTTTTTCTGGGATATCGATAGTCGGCACGTCCAATGACGAGTCTTCTTCCTTGATTGTTAATCTTGGAAGTTCCCCAACAGGTTCGAGTGTGAAAGTTATATTTTCTTCTGAATCGTCGAACTCGCCTATCTTTTCGGGTCCCTTACCCAAATCGGCCATAGGCATAATTCCAAAGCTACGCCAGAAGTTACAACCCAAAATTGGCTTCGATATTTCCGGAACTACTACTGTGGGTACTACTTTGGTAATTTTCCTGTAGGTAAATGGAATATTCAAATAACCTAGACATTTGTATTCTGTTCGATCTGCCGTGCATACTCTCAGTTTAGTCGGTTGAAGTTTGAGTCCATAACGATCTGCGATGTCTAGGCTGTTAATGACGCTGATTCCGGCTCCCGAATCCAGCAGTGCCGTGAGTTCGGTGTCGAAAATATTTACCTTTAAATATGGGCATTTTCTAGACTCAATCTTGATGGTGTGGATTTGATTAATAGGGTCGTAATTCTGAAGATCGGTGGGAACCTTTTCGGTTCTGGGAATGCTGGTGTTCCCTACTGTGCATTCCTTTCCCCGTTTCCCGTATAATTCCTAACCGGCCTCTGTTCCCTCGAAGAACATCGAATGCAACTTCTTATTGTTCGGCCTAGCTCCCCACAACCGAAGCAAAAAATGGCTCTCGTTTCTTTACACTTTCGCCAGTTGTGTCCTGTCTTCCGGCAATTCCAACAGATATCTGCGCTAGCTCCGGCCTGACCTTGTTCGATTGTCCTTTGCTCTTGAGTCGGCCTGCTGTTGAAATTCCTAGGATATCGATTCTCCTGTCTAGTTTGAATCGCGTCGATTCCCTCCTGTTCTACCTCTGAGTATTCTGAGTCCACGTACTCAATATGATGGATCGGTCTAGAACCTTTACTCTCTGAAAAACCCTGTAATACTGGGTCCGCAGCATCTATCCCGTGATTTAATTCTATGAGATGGTCTAGATCGCGCACTTTCACGATTGAAATTTTTGACCGATAATGCTGGCGCATATTATCCCATACCATTTCGAATTTTTCTTTTTTTGAAAGAGGCCTACTACGCATTTTGTTTAATCGTTCCATGTCGGTCAAGAACGCCATGAACGATTCCCCCCGTAATTGCTTTCGTTCTTGCATCTTGAGTCTTATACCCTGATCCTGGTTAGGGTTACCAAACCTGTATCGAAGTTTTTCTTCGAACTGCTCCCAATTTTCGAAATCATCGACATAGGTAAAAAACCAGTCAGATGCTTGCCCTTCGAGAATCAAATGGATATCTCGAAGTAATTCTCTCTTTGGAACCCCTTCTCTTAATGCTATTTTCTTTAGTTTGAAAAGGAAATTTTCAACCGAAATTACCCTGTTGTCCCCCGAAAAAGAAATTTTCCAAAACTCTATTCGCCTGCGATGGCGAGGATACCGGCCGTCTCGACGGTCGTCAAAGCTCGTAGGGTAGTCGTCTTCTTCAGTAGTCTGCCTGCGTCTGTTCCCAAAATTTAGCCTTTCCCTATTTGCCGGTAGTCTGGGGTCCTCCGGGTCCGTGTCGCTTCCTGATTGCGGATATTTCGTTAGGTGCCTATTCGGGGTGGATCTTCTGTTGCTTCTAACTGTAGTTTCAGTTTCCGTCCCACTCGATTTCCTGGACCTTGGTAACTGGTCAACACCCTTCTCCAGGTAATTTTGAGAATGCCCTCCGCTTATGCCCGACTGTAGCACAAGCGCTTCGAGCTCTCGTATACGACGTTCCAGGTCCTCATAGGATGGTTTTCTCTCAGCTGTATTTGCGAATTGCTTTGGTCTCGCCCCCTTTTCGCGAGTACCCGAATCCATTTTGCCTGAAAAACCCCCTGCAGTTTCCGTGTCCCCAGCCTCCAACATATCCAGCATCGTGCTTGACGTCTGACCTGTGGGCCCTAGCAAAACTAACTCCATTTCCTCTAGCAACTCACGTCGTCGTACGCTCGCTGTTTCATCACTTGGTGATGTGCGGTTCAACCTGTGATAGTAATGCCACAACCTAGACGCTATACGACCATCAGCCTTTTTTCTCAACGAATCTAAAAGGGGATATACGCGATTCTGGACGATTTCTAATTCCTGTTCGAAAGTAAAGGGCGATTTATAATCTTTTCCCTCCTGTACATCCTGTTTGAACAAGAGTCGAAGCAATCTTTGTTGAGACTTCAAGTCATCTCCGGTCTCCTTTACCTTACCCCGCAACATAAGTTCATACTGAACCTCCTCGTTAGTTAGATGATTAGCGTGTGGAAATCTAATAGCCATTGTAAGTTGTTTTCTGTATGTATTCTATCTCAATTCAATTAACCACTTCGGAACTATTTTTTTTTTTTTTTTGGAATTAAAGTATGTATATGTATAGGACTGACTATTTGTAGTCTGACTTTATTCCGGATGTAATAAATCAAATTATTAACAATCCATTATTGATGATCCTTTGAATATAAGACGCATAATAATTGTAAACTCAGGTACACCACATGGAATACAAAAAAACGAATGAAGAATATAGATGTTTACTAATAAATAAATAAATAAATATGTGGTACGAAATAAATAATTAATTATGTATATAGTACGATCTGAATAAATAAATTGTATGAAAACTTATTGCATGTCTTGAATGGATAAATATCACGAAAGAAATTCAAATTTAGACTGCCAATAGAAAATTAAGCCACTTTTTTCGTTGGGCGCCAATGTCGCGTTTTTGAAGTTACGCCTGGAGAGGAAAGGAACTGTTCTTTGATGCGCTTCCGTTTCGAATGAAACGGGTAACTTTTGCGCCACCTCTTTCGAGGGTTACCCGTCGGTTGTTTGCCCGGCTAGAGACCCGTCCTCAGAGCGGGTCGATCAATAGGATCCAAAAGAGGATGCGGAAACGATCGAGGAGAACGAAAATGAGTAAGAGTTACTCGTTTTTCTTATCCAGCTTAATCTCGAAAAGTAGTTGGTGCTCACCGTAGTTCTATCCGTTTCAATATCTCACGCCGCTTCTCATCACTGGAGGAACTCACAAGACAAATTCCCCCAGATGTGATTGAAGCAAAAGCGAGGGAATCGTTTTCCCGAGCGATCCTTCCCGGAGCAAAAAAAATTCAAACTACAAACTACACGGAAAGAACAACGTGGGGCACCACTTTTAGATTTAGGTAGAGATGTTCAGGGAAAGCACTAATCCAAGTAAATACTAAATGGTTTGGTGGACATTAGGCAATCAGCTGCAACTTGTACTTGACGATGAATAACAGTAGAGTGTATTTACATTAGTTTTACATTTCTTTATTAAACCTAGGACATTTTTAATTTGGTTTTCGTTTCCCTTTTGTTTGTAACTTACATTTTATTGTTCTATTTTGCTTTCCCTATCGTGTGCGGATTTGATCGGCAAATTGACGAAGGCCGAAAGCTCGTAAGTATTCGAATGAGCTTCTTTTTCAAATTGTAGGAAGCCGGAGATGGAACTAGGCTTCAATAAACTGTGCAATGTCGAAATAAGTTTTACATGCGCATGGTTTTGATTAGCGTACTCACTCGTTCGATGATTTACTACCTTCGGTTGATGACGGTGGTGGCACAGCGGCGTCGGTAAAGTAGATTCCGATGACCGGCTCGGCGATTTAGTGCACTGACGACTTTTTTTGTTGGGTGACCGTCAGATGCATGTGGTGGGGTCCCAATTCGTTCAGAGATATGGTGACGGATCTCGTAACGATCGGAACCGGATGCGCAAAGTGGCGTGGCGCGTCCCTTCCGATTCCAGTATCGGGTTACCTCGAATCCCAACCGTGGAACCTGGTGTTTTGACGGGTGGTTCAAAGCGTTGAAGCTAGCGGTTATGGATCGCTAGAAGCTGGTTGGCGGTTGAGCTAGATATAAAAAGCCGACGAACGGCTGTTCGACATGACATTAGCACAATATTCGACGCACAGAACTATCACAGTTTTTATGTTACCTTTTATATTTTGTACAATTAATCACGCACACTGCAATTAGACCGCACAACGTTTACTAGCTTTCCTATGCTAAACGGGAAAAGGAAACGAGGAACATTAAACCTATCTCTAAAAATGGTTACACGTGTTTGCTTACATTGAAGCAATATACACCAACGCGGACAAAGAACAAACACTCGCTTTAGCTTCTTTCACGGTTGAGTTCAAAGTGAACTTGCAAATCCCTGAAATCCTCAGTCAAGGTGTGAAGAATCTAGTATTCAAAAGGAAGTTCGTTGACCCATGTCATAGGTCAGCGACTTTTCAAACTTCGGGTCGTACCAACTACCCTTTTTGATCCGACTGGATAAGCATCCCTTTCTTTCTTACAACATTCGCATAAACCCGTCTCGCCCCCGGTCCTTTTTCGGTTCCCTGTTAGCTCGGGTCAACCGTGTATTAGAAAGGCGACCCGAAGTGGTTATTGCAGTTTATTTTAGGATCTTGCATGCAAGTTCATGTTGAAGCGTCTTCGTACACTGAGTTAAATGAAGTGGTAATTGTGAGATATGAATACGAATGAATAACAGAAAATCTTAATCTAATTTAATAATTTAAGATTAAGACTATAATTAAAGTTATTGAATATTTAACATTTATTCTTAATCTAAACAGAAGTTAGATTGAATATAGTGAGATATTAAATAATGCGAAATAAGTTAAACAAATAAATAAATAAATAACTTATAAATAATTAAATAAATAAATAAATAAATAAATAACACAAAATTGATACAAATATACTTTAACGGCAAGTAACTAGCGAAATGTCTGTTAGTACTGTGACCGTGTTACAAAAGATATAAACCTCCCGTTTGTTTATGAGAAAAATATGATTATTTAAAAACAACCGCTTAAAGGGTCCAAAGTAGGGCAACTAACCCTATAATGAAACTATGTTCACACAATTTATTAATTTTTAAAAGGTGCAGCAAAGCACACCGGGTCAGCTAGTTCTTAATAAGTTTTGTATGACTACAATTTCAAAAGAACAACTTTCAGGCTTTTCCAGAAAAAGAATTTCATACATGTCGGGAATTCCCGGAAATGAAACTACAATTCCCGAGAATTGGGAATTTCCGAATTTGTCAAATTCCCGGGAATTTCCGCCCGGGAAATCCCGGGACGGACACTCGAATTACAAATATTTCTAGAAGGTTTAAAAATGTTTTACTTCATCATACAAACTTGATTTAGGCTGCATAATGATTTGAAATTTACTTTAAGAAATATCCAAAATTTAATTAGTTTTAATTTTTTTTTTTCGTTTTTGTTCGACATCAAAAATAAACAAAAAGAAATTTCTTGTAACTTTTTTCAAAGAAGTCAATATAACATGCGGTTTCGGGGAAAGTTTTGAATTGATTGTAAAACATTATTTTGACAATTTTTTTGCTACCAACTTGATAATGAGTTATATTGATATTCGATGAAAATTGTTGGTTTCAAATTCTGAACTTATTCAGTTATACTTCTTACTAAAAGCCCATTCTTAAGACAAGGTAGGGTTTTTGAGTGTCACAACTTAAAAGTTTTATTGAATTGCAAATTTATTTATTTATTTATTTATTGTTCACGGTCTTCGATAACTTAATATCTTACAGACTGGTTACTTAAACTACGCTTAAAACTATCCTTTCTTATATTAAAATCAAAATGCACATACACTTGGTTGAACAATCTACAAGAGATGTCAAATGGATTGTAAAATTCATTTCTTCCATAATTGTTTAATCTTAGCGGCTCGAAATTTCTTAGGGAACGAGATGGGACATGATACGGTATCCTTTCGATGAGACTGGCACTATCTATATTCCCGGATATGACGTCGAATATAAACAAACGACGAAGCAGCACAACACGTGAGCCGATTGGTTCGATATTCAAGATTCCACATCGGTCATGGTAGGAGGGAAGTCGCTGAGGTTCATTCCATGGTAAATTTGGAAGCGCGTATCGCAGGAACCGCCTCTGAACTGACTCAAGTAGTTTCAGCCCTCCAATTGAATTAGGTGCCCATATTTGGATGTTGTACTCCAAACCGCTGCGAACGAGTGAGCAGTATAATGCTTTGAGAGTGGTAATGTCACTGAATCCTTTGGTGTTCCTTACCAGAAATCCAAGCACAGTTTTTGCTTTGGCCACGGTTACAGCTAAATGCTCCTTGAATGTCAGAGATTTATCCATAATTACACCAAGATCCCTAATAGACTCAACTTTTTCAAGAGAGACGCTATCAGCTGTGTACAGATGGGTAATCTAGTTTCAATTCGTGAACGTCATACAGTTTCGTAAAATGGAAAGTTCAGGCCTAGAGTGATATAAGACTGAATACCGCCGGAAATTCATTTCTTGAAGAGAAAATTTTATCTGGAAAAAAAATACATGGGAGGATTTATCATTACATCTTTTCTAAAGATCATTTCGGAATGGTTGTATGTTGGTACACAAAAAATAATAAAAAGCAATTTTTCGATAGCTTGAGAGGGAAATTTGCCATTTGTCAAATTTGCCGTTAAACTGCAGAGAAGGTTCAACCAATTTCTTTTTAAACAATTTTCTTTAACATTTGAAAAGATTTGACTGTTTTGGGTACTTGCGATGGTTTGAAATTAAAATTAAAAAATATTTGAAATTATACGTAACGTCTTGCTTTGTGGTTTGGAGTATTGAATATCGTTTACTTAAAACGAATCAGATGAGACCAAATAATTTAGTTGAGCCTAAATAAGTAGGTTTTGCTAGAAAATTATATAGCTGCTGATGATTATTAGTTATTGTGAACGCAGCATTCAGCTAGAACAAAACATGATAACTTGATAAATTAATCAAGAGTTATACTGATAAAATTAAGCAATAAAAAACCAATCAGAAGTTGATAATAGAGTCATCACTCGTGGATATTCTTAAGCCGTCTCAAACCATCTTGCAAGCAACTCACCTCCCAGTGCACGGTGCTCCCATCGACGGCGGCCAGTGTTGCCAGCAGGAGGGCGGATCCGAGGGCCACCGATGCTGGCAGGGCCGTCGTTGTCGTGTCGGTGACACCATTGATGTGTTTAAATTTGCACCACTTGGCCACGGACTGAGCGCCTTCGGCCGCCAGAGCGATGTATAATAGTCCTGCAGGGATAATAAATAAAATCAAAATAAAACTAAGCCGATCGCCGCCTCCCGGGGAGGTCTGCCTCCGTAGGGATGTTCATGCAATTGTAGGAAGTAGAGTAAATGTTTTTATGCAAAGATTGGTAAATTTTCGTTACAATATTAAACTTTGGCCATAATTTAAAAAAAAAGATAGTTCAATTATTACAGTCCAAATTTAAAAAAAATGGCGAATTGATTTGCCAATGGAAACTGTGATCTTAACTTTGATCTTTATGATGATTCCAATCTCATTTCTAATCTTGATTCAAGACCTGATCTGAAACCTTATCTCAATCCTTACCCTAATCCTAACTCTTATCCTGATCCTAATCCTAATCATGATCTTGATTTGGAAAATCGATCCGGATTCTGATTATTAGTTTGACCATGTTTAATTTGATTATTCAAATTATGATCCTAATCCTGAAGCTCGTTCATATCATTATTCTTATTTTTATCTGGATCAGAAACTTGATCTTAATCCCGATTTTGATCCGGAACCTTATCTCGATTATTTTTTTTTCCTATTCTTGAGCTTGATCCTCATCTTATCCTTATCCCGGCCCGAAAATGTACTTATTCATAAAACATTCTGAACTTCACCCTGATTTTTGGAATCGGATCCTGAGCTGAATCCCGATCCTGATCCCAATCCTGATTTTAAATTTACCCCGGAATCAAATCCTAGTTCTTGTCTGGAACCTGATTTCAGAAGGAAATTGATTCTGAACTTAATCCTTATCAGGGACCTGGTTCTCATCTAGACCTTGCTCTAGATTTTGATCTAGAATCTTATTCTGACCTTTAACACGATTCTTATCATGGTCATGATCAAGACACATATCAAAAACGTGATCTAGAACCTTATTCTGATAGTGATCCTGTTCTTGGTCCTAATTCTGTTGATAAGCTTTAATCTCTTTAGTTGTTCATAATTCCTTGAAGGACACATTATTCCAAACTTTTATAATCAACTTTCCAAAAATCATTCAAAAATTATGAACAAGGATAAATTTCTGACAGCACAAGGAAACAAAATACACACTTTTTCAAGGTTTCTTTCGGGACTTCGGGGATTCAAATCTAAAACTTGAAAAAAAAAACAATAAAATGTTACAAATATATTGAAAATAAATGTTTACAATCATTGATCAACTTTTTGACTAAGAGTAATTTAGCCTTCTAATAAAAAGTAACATAAGTTTTATGAGTTTTTTTTCAGTTCTACGATTATTCAGGAATTTGAAGAAACCAAAACCAAAATGAATCGTAGATGTTTTGAAACCAGAATGCTTTGCAGCCTTCAACAAAGATGATAAATAAATTAAACTCTTTAATATCAATATCTTTAAAACGCCTTTTTGTGATGTTGGAAATTATTGAACATTATACCTCTGAAACTAGAATTTCATAAAATCAGTTTTTAGTTTCAATCTATGTTTATTGGTTAAAATTTCAACGAGCGATAGTACCGAAACCTAATGTGCTTGACAAAATCAGACTAAATATTCGAACTCAAGACGTAAAAGCTTTCAAAATCAGTTATCAGAATAATGGCAACGAAAATGCTGTTCTCTTGTGTGCTTAATATTATACTTTAATTTCAATTGCAAATAATCAATGTTTTTTTTTTTGAATCTTAAACTAGATTATGACTAATAATTATAATTTTTTATTTTATAATATAATATCTGGAAACAATAATAACGATATCATTGGTATTAATCTTGAAACCTGGCCGAGCTCGAACCAATGATTTATAATGATGATATTATTCATTTTCGAGTTTTATTACTAGTTTTTCAATAACAGCTGATTATGAATTCAACATCTGATTTATGATACTAAAATAAACATTCTTATTTTTTATACAAATATTCTTTTTAAATCTGAAATCCAAGTTCTGTTTAAATATTTTTTTTATTTGATTATGATTTCATGATTTTCATTCGATTCTGAAAATATTGTACACTACAATATACCTTATAAACAACTATGATAAAAGTTGTTTGATTTGGTTGGCTCAAAATATATTTAAGGTACACCAGAGAAATTGCCGGAAAATGCAAACAAAGCTCTTTTCCTCCGTCTAAAAATTTTCAAAAATGACATCTTAACCAGGAAAGTTGTTTTTTTAGAGCGAAAAGAAAATCGCCTTGTTGGCATACACTCCCGTATTCGCGTGATCTCCTAAGTACCTTTGATCAGATTTTTAAAGCTGTGTTTGTTCGACCTATGTTTATTTTCTATTTTTCCGAGTGGATTTTTTTTAAATGATTCTTTTTTTATATTCTTTTTTTATTTTTTGGCATTTCGGTGAGTTATAACAAGCAAAGTTGAATTGTTTGAAAAAAAATGAAAGTTTTGATAGCTGTATAGATCAAACGCATTGACATATTTTCTGTCAAAAAAAAGAATTATAGTTAAAAGTGTATCTTGAAACTTTGATTAAATTTATTTAAAGGGTATCACAAAAAATAAAATGAATCCTTTAATTCAAATTTTTTAATTTTTCCATTTAAATCATATTTGACAAGCAATCATAGGCATTTATGGAAAAATAATAAAGAATTGCTGTTGCATTGGAAGGTTAAACATGTCTGTTTTAAAAAAAAAATCTAAGCTGGGAAACACCAATACTCGGGATTCTACGTCCACGCACGTCTACGTACGTCTCAGTGGTCGAGTGGTTAGCGTAGTACGACACTGGTTCACTGATGGCATGGGTTCGATTCCCATCTCGGTACTGGGTGTTAAATGTTAATCTTAAGTTGTCTACGTCATTTTTTCAGTCTGTAAAGCCTAAATCGGCTAAGGCGGTGTATGTCTATTTAAAAAAAATATATATATATCTCAGAAACCACTTGACCAAGTTCTATAAATTTAGTATCTTTGAGTTACAGAAAATGTTTTGTTGAATTTTGTAGAACCTAGCTCCATTTTTAAAATTTATAACAGCATAACTTCAGCATAACATAAGCTGTGGGTACCTCCTATTATACTATGTTAGGTAGAAAAAAAGAAATATAAATCTCGAGGTAATATAAACCAAATCGACAACTATTCAGTTTACAAATTTCAAAAAAATGTACTTGAAAAATTTTATTTAACTCAGGTGGTTATACCATTTCTGGAGAAAAAAATATAAATGTTTCTTAAATGACAAAGTATTTGTAGAACTAAAATGGTATGTAATCATAAAACACAAACTTCTGTGAATTTTTAAAGCTAAAAATTGGGTTTAAGATGTTTAAATAAGTTTATTTTGGTAACTTTTGACCTTTTATTTCAGACTCTAATTCATGAAAATATAAAAACAAAGTAATACAAATAGATTTTTGTCTGATAAAACTGTACGTTATTTCCGATTTGTTGATGTTTCACATGGTTTCCCTATGAACTTCATAGAAATAGCGTCACAGAAAACAGTCACAGAATTTTAGGCTCATTTCACAGAATTCGAGAATTTTTTTGGTCAAAAACACAGAATTTTTTTCGGCAACCTTGATTGGGAGTAAGTAGATTGGCAGAAAAATATCACTGTAAGATCACTAAATCCTCCTCCATATTTATGATAATGGTATGTGGACATGTTTCCGGGTAAAATCGTCCGCAAAAAGACGTGGTAAACCATGAAGTGGAGGTTTGCTTATGCCGTTTTTGTATAGTAGAAATAAAAGAGGTCCGATGTTACAACCTGTAGGGACACCAACTTCAAAGACCTCTGAGGATCTAAACGCATCTTCAATAGAGACAAATTGTTTTCTACCGATAAGGTAACTATGGATGTGATCATTAGCGATACTCCGGATTCCATAGCGTTCTAGTTTATCGAGGAGAACATTATGATCAAGCATATCGAAGGCTTTTCTAAGGTCTAGGAACAAACCACCAACAAGTTTTTTACAATCAATGTTTTCAACTATTGTATCGACCAGTTCACTAATGGCAATCAGAGTGCTTGACCCAGATCTGAAACCATACTGTAGGCGATAAAGCACATTTTATTATCAGATTGCAGAACAAATACAAGATTTCTCGTTTTTTGCACTGCCACGAATGTGCTATACTCAGAAGCATATCTTAAATAATACAAATTTAATCATGAAAATTCTACAATATTAAACACTTTCATTTACTCAAAAATACTTATTTTGTGAACATTGATCAAGTGGTTTCTGAAATAGAGAATGCCGAATATCGGTATTTTCCAACTTACATTTCTTCACTGTCCTTAAGATGCTTAAAGAAAGAATATAAAGTTTGACTTCCAGTTGAAGTCCTAAGCTTCTGAAGCGCTTATTAAAAATTGTGTACCCCAATGGGAAACTTAACTGCAATTAAAATTTCTTACCATAACAGCAGTTCAAATGATCTCTTTTATTCATTAAAAATTTCCACGTAGTGGAATCAAAGAAGACATTTGAAATGAATCCTGATTGCATCTCTGAAGCGATTTCTGGAACGTTGTGTCGAATATCGTCCAATTCGCATTGTTCTTAACGCTTTAGCCAGATGTTGATGTTTGTTGCCACCACTTTGGTAGGTTAATGCTGCTTTTGCAAGTTATATACGATCATTATTATACAATGTACATGTATGAAACGAATAAAAAAGTTATTTAGAATTATACCTAAAAAAAATGCTTGCTGGGAAGACTACGGCTACCGAAATAATGATGATATATTCAGCTGATCTGTTTTATATTTCCATGACCATACTTAGAAACTTTTAGGCAAAGTTTGAGGAATAATTGAAAAAAATGATATAAAACAAGTCTTTGATGTTTGTGATTAATTGCAGGAATATTTTGATTTTACAACATACCTGCTGTACCATCGATTAGTGTTAGAAACAACGGAAGTTTTTCTTTTGCATTCTGACATTGTTCATTTGAATTAAGGTTTAGTTGAAATTGAAAACCAATATTCAATAAATTGTTTGCTCTTTGACTTTCATAAGCTTTGATAAAATAGCTCATTCTGATGATGAGGATGAGTAAGGGACCCCCAAAATGAGTAATGCGAATAAAAAAAACCTTCGTTTGTTTTGCTCACTGGGGATCTATTTCGCAGTAATCGCAATCAATGGTTGATTTATGCTTAGCTTAGCTAGCTTTGCTTGTTTGACTACTCATATCCACCTTAAATTATTAAGCCCGAAATGCTTCAATTAGTCTTGAAAAATACCACAATTTTCTCATGGTTTTAGTAAAAATATAATAATATATTGTACCAAATCTTTCAATGCATTTCGAATTTCATGATCGCTGGCGTGGCTAAGTAGATCGAGTTCCACATCGCCAATGGTTGCTTCTCCATGATTGATCGAGACCATCAATTTTGTGCAAGGGCCAAAAGAATGTAGCTTGAGATTAGCAACTCATTCTCAATGCACAAAACTCATGCTCTCCCTCTAAAAAAAAAAAAATATCAATAACGGCGCCGGCCACGTCCTAGTAGTCAAAGAGAAATGAAGCAAGGATTGTTAGTAAGATACTTTTTAGGATCAACCCTAAACTGTTATTCCAATTCTCTTCAAAAGCTTTTTTTGAAAAACTCTGAAACAATGATAAGACAGTATCACCAGCTATAGAAATCGTCTATACGTCTGCGAATCTATATTAAAGTATCTCAGGAAGGGTTGTTTTAGTAAGGGAGAGGTTTGAATCAGGAGCCATTTTTGGAAAATGGTGCGATTATGGTTGACACTTCCTATGCTTCTAGACATTTCCTAAGGAAACTCCTAATAATATCTATCAGGTGTTTTGATTAGAAAATTTAAAAAGAATTATGAGCTTAAAAAAAATTAGAAATGCAACCATTCGAATTTTCTACAAGCTAGCTGTTTCCCTCACTATATTCTCTAATACATCACTGATTTTCGAAACGACTCTGGAAAAGAAAATTGTAAGTCTGAACAATAAGCTATTAAAATTGGTGAGAACCTTTTTTTTAATTGAATTTTTATAATGAATATAATGACCTTCAATCTACAACGGCCCATACAGTACGGGCCATAAGCAAATCCGTAACTAGTCACTGTTCTGTTTCTGTTGTCTGTTGACGCGGTTTATTTACACGGCTTTTTTCGCGGTAGTCGAGAATTAACGTAGTTTTTTACGCTGTTTTCGAAATTTACGCGGTATTTGAGAGAAAATATATTAAGACCTTTTCAAAGGAAAACACTTAGTATCTTTTTGAGACCAGATATCTGAGGCCTGAAACTTGAGACATGAGATATGAGACATGAGATATGAGACATGAGATATGAGACATGAGATATGAGACATGAGATATGAGACATGAGATATGAGACATGAGATATGAGACATGAGATATGAGACATGAGATATGAGACATGAGATATGAGACATGAGATATGAGACATGAGATATGAGACATGAGACCTTAAGTGTGTGGGAGCGAAGGATGAAACTCGCGCGACTCTACGGTGAACCCAGTATCCAGAAGGTGGTGAAGGCTGGACGGATACGCTGGGCTGGACATATTGTGAGAATACCTGGACGACTGTCGTAAAAACAGGTGTTCGCTGCAAATCCTATATGATCGAGACGAGCAAGGATGCAACGAGCGAGGTGGTTAGACCAAGTTGAGCGTGATCTGGCGAATGTGGGATGCCCGATAAATTGGAGAATGATTGCTATGGACCGAGTAAATTGGAGAAATACTGTTCATCAGGTTACATCGTGCAACGGAAAACCATGTATATAAAATAAAATATTAAGTTCTGTTACCAGTTGAAGCAGTTTGAAATAATTGTCTTTCTTTTGTAGCCGAATCCATGTCGGAAGTATATTTCGTCGTTTATGAAACCTAAAGAAATTGCACTCCACTATTTGTAATCTTTTCAAACATCACTTGTTAAAGGGTGATACGGTCAAAATTTGGCCAAGGGAAAACGCGTGTAAATCGGTGAAATCGTTTATTTGAAAAAGCAAATTATATTTCTTTTCCAAGTTTAATTAGTATAAAATTCAGGAAAAATATCCAGTTAGGCTTCCACTTTTCCAAATCCGGATTGCCGGGCCTTACGCTTAACTCCTGTCATCAGATTTTGTACAGCCACCTTGTCCAGAAAGCCAGTTTGCCTTGAACTGCTGCTCGTCCTTAGCAGTTTTTTGGTCTTCTTTAGGTTCGGCTTGACAATAGCCCAGTATTTCTCAATTGGGCGGAGCTCTGGCGTGTTGGGAGGATTCTTGTCCTTGGGAACTAAATTCGGCCAAAACAGTACGGAACAACCGTGTTTCTTCAGGAAAGGCAGCAGACGTTTATTCAAACACTCTTTCACGTAAATTTCTTGGTTGACAGTCCCGGAAGCTATGAAAATGGTACTTTTCAAGCCACAGGTACAGATGGCTTGCAAAACCAGATATTTCTTCGCGAACTTTGACAGTTTCATGTGCTTGAAAATATCGGCTACCTTTCCCCTTCCTTTTGCCGTATAAAACTCCTGTCCCGGAAGCTGCTTGTAGTCGGCTTTGACGTAGGTTTCGTCGTCCATTACCACGCAGTCAAACTTCGTCAGCATCGTCGTGTACAGCCTCCAGGATCGCGCTTTGGCCGTCGTATTTTGTTTATCACCGCAATTCGGAGTAACTACCTTCTTGTAAGTCGATAGACCGGCTCGTTTTTTGACTCGATGCACGCTTAGAGACGATACACCCAGCTTATTTGCGGTATCTCGGAGAGAGAGGTTAGGGATTCGCTTGAAACTACCGGCAACTCTTTTTGTCGTCTCAGCGGCTTCCGTTTTTCGATTTCCCCCCGATCCAGACTTCCTGGCTGTCGACAAATGTTCCCTAAACACTTTAATTATATTTGTAACGGTTGATTTGCAACTTTTAGTAATTTTGCCAGCTTTGCGTGCGAGTAGCTCGGAATTTCGCGATGCGTGAGCGAAATTTTGACACGCTGCTTTTCTTCCTTGTGCGGCATTTTGACATCTGTAGAGTGAATTCCAAAATCAAAATAGGAGCAACATTCTACACACACTCACCTTCAAAATGAGGGGTTTTCAGGTTTTTTAAATGCAAAATTGAAAGATATACGTCAAGTTGATATTGACCAAATTTTGACCGTATCACCCTTTATGTGGTATGAAATTTAACGATTTTTTAATGCTTCAAAGGAATATTTAATAATTTTTTTCAAGCATAGTATGTAAATTGACTCATATTTGTGGTTATACAATCTCTATAATAAACGGAAAAGGAAATAATCGAATCTTTATAACTTTCCCCATTTCTGTCCCGATTCATCCAATTTCATGATATCGATTGCAACTCCAAAAACCTTCGTATCTATCAACCTCTGCATGAAGACATTTTAACGCCAATGTTCCGTAAGGCATCTGATGGTGTCAATACTGTAAAAAGTAATGGACAAAACTACACCTTATGTTATCAGCTCCAAATTAACCCCGCTGTCGCCCCGAGATAATGCAAGATGTATTAATCCGCAATTTATAGTGCGTACGGCTCATAAACTATCGTTTCCCGACTCTATAGGCATTTATTTCAAGTATCCCTAGTCAGTTTCTTCTCGCTAACAAAGTCATCTCCATTACACTTAAAATGCTCCCTTGCTCCGACCGAAGTCGACCCTCTGACCCTGGGATTTTGGGGCGCTGCTGCTGCTTCTGTTGGTCTGGAGGTTAAAACATCAACAAACACATGCGATTACACAATCGCAGCATATCCCTCTGCCTGGATCCCGGCACAGGGGCGGGTACGCATTTTCTGTCTCTGTCTTTCCGATTCGCTCTTTCTCTCTGCCCCGTATGCCGAAGCACTCAGCCAAATCTCCAACCAAACTACCAAACACAAATGCACGAGGCTGGGCCAGAGCCGAATCGCCGAGCGCCTGTTGTGTGTCTGCATAATTTATGACCATACTTCAGATTGGAAATTTATGCCGAGATGTAAATAACTTATTACTTGCCGAACGCCGTTTCACACCCTTGAGCTCGACACGATACCAGAACCAGAACAGTGGGATGGATGCCGGTGTAATGATGATAACACATAACACGATTCGAAACCCGAATCTGCGAAGTTACGTTCGTTCGATTGGGCTTCCTTGTAAAGCCAATGAATGAAGACCGAAATGAATCGATCTTTGGGCTGAAAGGTTAATTAATGGCCATTTATCGCTCCACAGATGTATTTTTAGCTTCCAACAATACCAGGTGAAGCATGAAACATTTGATTTGGTTTAATTTGATTATAATTAGCTATCGTTTCCCGGAAAAAAAGGAGCTCCGAGAGACGCATTCCATAAAATTATGGAAATTAGTTTAGCTTCAATTCGACACAAAATGATTTCTATCCAAATGATTTCAGTTGTAATCCTTTATTGTTGTGCAATTTAGAGAATAATTATCCAATCAATAAAATCTCATATAACATGTTTCGTAATTCAATTGACTTATAGAATTCTAGAGAATACATTGCACAATCCAAAGCGTTAGAAGAAACTGTTAATCCATTGCTGTACCTATTTCCCACTGCTAATCCTTCCACTCATGGCATTTAAATCCTCCAAAGATTATTTA
The DNA here is from genome assembly GCF_029784155.1 of Uranotaenia lowii. Lineage (NCBI taxonomy): Eukaryota > Metazoa > Arthropoda > Insecta > Diptera > Culicidae > Uranotaenia > Uranotaenia lowii. The sequence goes on along the minus strand of NC_073692.1, from coordinate 163,270,603 downwards.
TTGGAACCATAAATCGATACACCGCCCTGCCCTCAACTAAAGAGTTAATACAGTAATTTTAGAACGGTTTTAAACACAGTTGTGGTTGTATTTACCGCAGAATCGTATTTTCAAACAATCTCCCACTGTGCGCTAACTGAAAAGGACAATCACCGCATAAAGCATGCATGCGACCATTCCGGCCTGGGGATCCTGGTTTTTATTTTCTCTTTCTGTGTTTGGGGTATTCGGGCACAAAATGTCTCGAAACATAAGACAATTTATAGTTGAAATATTTATTATCATTTCTCCTAGGGTAATCAACATTGCAACTTAATATTTTCATTAAAATCGAACACACGCATATAGGATCTCAGTGAAACTTCATGTTTATTTGAAGAGATCTAAATTACTGAGCTCTAAGACGTACATCTTTCAAGGATAAGATGGCTAGCATTATACAAATGCTAAAACCACCGACCCACAGAAAGTGTACTATGTATGCCGTGACCAGGATTTGATCTCATGACCTCTGGCTTGGAAGACTTGAACGCTATCCTCTAGGCCACGGTCGGTGGCAGAAAAAATGTGGAACAGCGAAGCTTAAAAAGTTGATTGAAAACTACACCCAAAGAAGAGGTTGCCAAATTTCAATGCTGCTATGCAAAAAATGCACTAAAACATGCATTATACCAAAGATGATTGTAAAAGCACTAAATACTGGCATACAGACCCGAGCTCCCAAGCAAAATGATATATGACCACTACAATCACGCAGAACAAAAAAAAAAACCCGATTTAATACACTAAACAGTGGATTGGAGCCTTTCTTATATCTTATATCTTATATTCTTATGTAAATTATATTTGGACACATATGGAACAAAATAATAAACGAATGATAGATGTATAAATTCTAAATTATGATTAAAGAGTTCCGAACAAAGTAAATCCTAAATGAATTTAAGAAATCAAGACTCTAAATTGTTTATGGGATAAAAGTGTTTTGAAATAATCATAATTTTCATATAAATAACATAATTAGCAACTAATTGAAGATTTTTGAATGACTGGATTCAGGAATATCTTGTATGATCTCGTTTTTATGACATTAAAATCTCATCCAAGTAACTTTTTTTGGAGTCACAGCATTTGGTAACTTTAAAATGGAAGAGATATAAAAACTAAGGATACAATTTAAAAATCTCAATTCATTGTGAAAAAAATTAACACTAAACACAATCAACAGGTTGTTTTGATTCTACGTTAACCTTGCGGTCGTCTCATGTTAACGACATCTTCATCTTTTTATCATTTAAGTCAGTTTTGTCATTTTTGTCATTTTTGTCATTTTTGTAATTTTTTTCATTTTTGTCATTTTTGTCATTTTTGTCATTTTTGTTATTTTTGTCATTTTTGTCATTTTTGTAATTTTTGTACTTTTTGTCATTTTTGTCATTTTTGTCATTTTTGTCATTTTTGTCATTTTTGTCATTTATGTCATTTATGTCATTTTTGTCATTTTTGTCATTTTTGTCATTTTTGTCATTTTTGTCATTTTTGTCATTTTTGTCATTTTTGTCATTTTTGTCATTTTTGTCATTTTTGTCATTTTTGTCATTTTTGTCATTTTTGTCATTTTTGTCATTTTTGTCATTTTTGTCATTTTTGTCATTTTTGTCATTTTTGTCATTATTGTCATTTTTGTCATTTTTGTCATTTTTGTCATTTTTGTCATTTTTGTCATTTTTGTCATTTTTGTCATTATTGTCATTTTTGTCATTTTTGTCATTTTTGTCATTTTTGTCATTTTTGTCATTTTTGTCATTTTTGTCATTTTTGTCATTTTTGTCATTTTTGTCATTTTTGTCATTTTTGTCATTTTTGTCATTTTTGTCATTTTTGTCATTTTTGTCATTTTTGTCATTTTTGTCATTTTTGTCATTTTTGTCATTTTTGTCATTTTTGTCATTTTTGTCATTTTTGTCATTTTTGTCATTTTTGTCATTTTTGTCATTTTTGTCATTTTTGTCATTTTTGTCATTTTTGTCATTTTTGTCATTTTTGTCATTTTTGTCATTTTTGTCATTTTTGTCATTTTTGTCATTTTTGTCATTTTTGTCATTTTTGTCATTTTTGTCATTTTTGTCATTTTTGTCATTTTTGTCATTTTTGTCATTTTTGTCATTTTTGTCATTTTTGTCATTTTTGTCATTTTTGTCATTTTTGTCATTTTTGTCATTTTTGTCATTTTTGTCATTTTCGTCATTTTTGTCATTTTTGTCATTTTTGTCATTTTTGTCATTTTTGTCATTTTTGTCATTTTTGTCATTTTTGTCATTTTTGTCATTTTTGTCATTTTTGTCATTTTTGTCATTTTTGTCATTTTTGTCATTTTTGTCATTTTTGTCATTTTTGTCATTTTTGTCATTTTTGTCATTTTTGTCATTTTTGTCATTTTTTTCATTTTTGTCATTTTTGTCATTTTTGTCATTTTTGTCATTTTTGTCATTTTTGTCACTTTTGTCATTTTAGTCAATTAAGGCAATTTCCTCAATTTTGACAATTTAGACAATTTGAACATTTTTTTCAATTTGGACAGTTTTGTCAGTTTCATCAACATTGTTATTAAATTTTTTAGAATTTGTCCATTATTTCAGTTTTCTCAATTAGGTCAGTCTTATCAATTTTGTCACTTTGGACAATTTTGTCACTTTGTTCAATTTTGTCACTATGGTCAATTTTTGTCAATTTTGTCAATTCTGTCTATTTTATCAATTTTGTCAATGTTTTAATTTAAAGGGGTATCACCCTTTCAATAAAAATTTGGTCAATATCAAATTGACATATTTCTTTCAATTTTGCATTTAAAAAACCTGAAAACCCCTCATTTTGAAGGTGTGTGTGTGTGTAGGATGTTGCTCCTGTTTTTATTTTGGAATTCTTGCTTCAGTTGTCAAAATGCCGTCCAAGGAAGAAGAGCAGCGTATCAAAATTTTGCTCGCGCATCGCGAAAATCCGAGCTACTCGAACACAGCTGGCTTATAAACAGGCCTAATATAATTTCATATAACATGGCTTTTAACAGGCCTAATATTTGGACTGCTAGTGAGGAGATATTTTCAAAAATTTCGTAATGGACATCAAAACGAACTCTTTTGCGGTTACCTGGCAGGCTTCCATTTTTCGTGGACAAGTCTTGTCTGTATTTTCCGGCGATAATCAAGGAGAAAAAATTGAAAAATTTGATGTCTAGTACCTTAAAAGGCTAACGATCTGTGGAAACTAAGTGTTCATATCGATTGACACGATAATAACTAAGTATACAAAGAGGACTGCCTCCTAATGTGTCCGATTTCCCTGCAAAGCACTTTAATAGGTCCCTCAAAGTTTTCTACTCTGTTTTAACTGGATTTGGAATCGTACTATCTTGCAAAAACAATGGTGTAGTGAAAAAATTCAAATACTTTTGAGCCGAAGGAGAGTTGACAATCGGCTAAATTAGTTATAATTTCAATCAAATCAAATATTTTGAGTTATTTTGAAGGTCATGCTTCAAGAAACAGAAAGCTTTTCCAAAAAAGGCTTGATTTAAAAAAAAATGGTGGTTCTTACAGATGGCACACGTCTTGCCCAAAAATAAAAATTGAAAAACTTTTTCATTGGATGCTATCTCAAAAACCATATTTTCATTATTTTTCACAGTTGAACAGCTTTTTTGATGCCTACAATAACTGGGTCTGAAAGACTTTGACGTCCTGAATTCGAACCATTTGTAACTTTGTCTATCACCTCTTAGTATTGACAGATTTGACGCCAAATCAACACGAAGTTGGCATTATCCTCTCAGAATTCAATGAAAATTTGTGGGCATAAAGATATTACCTAGTAAAGCAACATGGCTTACTTAGTTTTCCCAAAAATTATCTGGACTAACATTTGAAAAGGGCTTAACTTTTCAGGCAAAATTTCATAAATATTTTAAGCTCTCAATTTGTAATCCCTACACAAATGTGGTCTACGGGAGAGTTTTAAAAAATGATTGAATTTTTAGGGAAAAAATATTGATTTTTTATAAATCCTACACTGAGAAAAATGCATTTCAGTATCGAATTTTGAAAAGGGCCAATACGCCAAGACCTCTGTTTTGAGAAAAACGCATCTGAAGTTTCAGAAAATTTCACTGTTTCATTTTCCTAACAAAGTACCGAAACTCCGTAAAAAGAAAACATAATTTCATTCCGCGATAGGTGATTACAATTTTTTCGTGATTGTTACGTGAACAATGAGTAAATTGGTTTTTTGGCCCTTTTGTTTTCTCATTTTGTTTTGCCAAAATGCGAGCACCCTTCAGAAATCCAGAATGACTGTCGCCTTTTGGATCACTTTCCACAGAAGCAATATTTCGACCAATTTTCGCTTAGTAGCTAAAAGTAATCTCACTGAACGTATGTGCACATTTTAATACACAACTATTCAAAAGTCACTATTATTCGCGTTTTTTTTTTGCCTTGCTCAATTGATACGAAAATATAAGATTGCCCTTTTTCGATGCTGGAATCACTATTGGCTTTTTTTCTTCGCGTGATTAAATTTGTAGGGGGAAAACCTCAACAGATGAAAATGAACAAAAATTACTTTTCGTCCGAGATAAAGATGGCGCAAAGAGCATCGTGATTGTTAACTCATAAAAAGTCTATTCGCCATTTTAAATAAATCAAATTTAAATACACTAGAATTAAAAAAAAATAAAAAAGGATCATATTTTTAGATGTAAAATAGAAAGCTTAACACGTTTATGCTAGTTATTGGATTTGTTTACAATTGGCGCATACGCCTTTTTCTAAAACCTTTACCGTTTTCAAAAACTAAGACTCAATTTCCCAAAAATTCGAACACATAGTTTGATGTATTATTTTATAAGCCAGGTGAAAATAGTAAGGAATAATGTGGTCTATAACTCTTCAAAATAAGTGAGCACTCTTAAGGGATAAAAGTTTTTCTAACAACATCTTTTTGTGTTTTTTTAATGAAAAATGAAAAACAAATGTTTTGGGTATATTATGATAAAACTTAATTAGCTAAATGGCACTCCTGCGCCACTTTTACATACGGAAAGGTCCTAGTGATGCTACTGAGGGTATGCTAGTCTTGCTCGTGATAATGGAAATACTATTACAACTCCAATAAAACTATATGACTGGGCAGTTAAACAAACATAGAAAGGTATCACAAAATTAAATTTCTGTTAAGTAACTAAAATGCAATACACACAAATGTCAGAGGAACTTGAAAGTTTATTTAAAATATCCAAAACTATTGCCAGAACCTAAAAGTTTCATTCGTTTGTACCTATAAATAAACATTAAATTGCTGCTAAAAGGTATTTCAATTCTAAAGATATCTCTAAAGTTTTTAATTTATTTGGTAAGGCAACAAAAGAAAGTAAATGCATGCATCGATTTTTAATATTATTGTTATTGTTAATATTGGAAATAAAATGTTTATGTAAACTGAAACCATCTCGTCATTTTTATTGATACTTAATCAAATGCTCCTTAACGGTCGATCAAACGGAGCTAATTATCCACCCTAGGTTTTATCATTAAACAACAAAAACTTTTTTCCCTTAAATATGCACATGTTTTAATGTATAGACGATTTCTATGCATTATTACTACCCGTCATATAAAAAAAAATCATCATATTATGAGATGGCGCTTTTTGGAAAATCGAGTTTAAGTTTTAAAAATGCATTTTTCTCAGTGTAGGATAATATAGTATTTTTTGTCAATTTTTTTTTTCTAAAATTCAATCATTTTTCTAAAAAAACTTCTGTAGACCACCTTTGTGTTGGAATTGTGATTTTAGGTAAAAAATTTCATACAAATTGACCTGAAAAGTTTAGCCCTTTTCAAATGATAGTCTAGATCTTTTTGAACTATATACATACAAAGTTTCATTCAATTCTGAGAGGGTCATGCCAGAAACTGGGTCGAGTTAGCGCGAAATCCGTCTATTGCTGATATGGCGTTCAAAAATTTAGAAATCAATCTACATATCTAAAGTAAAATCGATCTTTGATAGCTAATACCCTACTTAAAAATCAAAAACCGATTTTGAATCTTTTTATTCATTCAATCAAACCTTCGTAATTTTCCAAGTTTTTCAATTTCCGTTTCAGTACCATGGCGCGTTAGCCACGGTGAACGTACCGAAACAGACTAAAAGTTTAAGCTCGATTAGTTAAAGCACGAGCTGACGCAATCGACTTCAAATTCGAATGGAAAATTCACATACTTTTGCTCTTTATGTTCTTAACATGTTTCCTGCTAGGCTAGGAAGGAAAAATTTTGTAGAAGATTGTAACGCGATACAAGTTTACTGTTGTGAGATATTCGTCATTAAATGTGTGATTTTTTGCATTTCGTGTACGGCGTACGGGTACATTACACTAGTTTACAAGTTCAAAAAAATATCATGAACATTTTAGACTCATCCATATTTCTTGTTTAAAATCGGGCACTTAGTTCAACAATGAAATAAAAAAAACAGAACAGGATATGAGTTATGTTCAAAATATGGAATTTTGCTAAAGAAAGAAGAAATTTTACTGTACATTTACCCAAATAAATTTCTTTAAATTGAGTCTAAATTAAGGACAGTGTGAAAAATATGATTAAGAACACATGATGTTTATCACCCCGAAATACCCCAACCTTATGCAAAAAAGGTCATTTTCATAAGCTCGCAGTAAAAGCCATTATAAAGCAATGCCTCTTGATGGCGGCCCATCTAATGCTGAATGAACCATTCATGGTGTGTGCCAAAAAGCATACCAAATCACAGAACGGACCCTTCCCATTGCACTCAATCTAGATTGTATGCATTGCTATCACACTCACTAATCAATGTACAACTTGCATAAAGCTTCGGATGAATGAAGTAAAAGCTAACACCCATTCCATTTAGAAACGCATATGATAAACGGTAAATTTTGGATATCACAAAAATAAAAAAAAAATCGGTTTAAAAAGTACTTAAAAACAAACTTACAAATCGCATGCATTGTATAATTGCGTATCAAGAATCAGACTCAACAAGCTATCATGACTCAAAACTTTGTACTCCTAAATCTTTCAAACGGTTTCATCGGCGTCGTATGATTGGTCTTTATGCCTTCACAACTCATTTAAACCGTAGGACTCACCGTATTTATCTTTCAGCTCAATCATTCGAACCAAATTGGCTCCGACGACAACCGTCAATAGGCCAACGCAAACGGACCACAACCCGAGCAAGGTCGTCATCGTTGGCAGTCTGCTTCCGGCCACATACGATGCATCATCATCATCGTCAGCATCATCGCCATCTTCCAGCCTCACTTCCGGTGCTGTTCGATCCGAGTGCAGTTGTTGAGGTTCCGGCAAATCCTCCCCGCTCAGATCATAATCGTAGAGGTAGTCATCATAATCCGGCAAACTGGTGGTGGTTGTTGTCGTCGTTGTTGTTCCAATTGAAGTTTGAGTACTGTGAATCGGCATTTGTGCTTTGGCCACAAGTTGTTGTTTGGACGGAAGTTGTCCCAATCGGTAAACGGCCATACTGTACTGGGCCACCTCGCAGAGACCAATCAGAAAGACCGAAAGCACCAGCAAAGAGCGCAAATTATGCAGAGCCAGCAGATTATGACGCCTGTGAAATAAAAGCGGAAATAACACACGAAGAGGTGAATGATTTTTCGCCGGCTTCTTCATATAGAACTGAATCATCAAAAGTATTAAAAGAGCAATGTAGTGTATTTTATTGGGAAAATACGGCCAAACGAGGCATCTACAATAGCAGGGCAACATTTGTATGCCACAACACTACAACGATTTTTAATTTAATATAATGCAATAAAACTATGATTTAATTATAAAAAAATGATGATGACATAGTTTCTCATAACTTGAGAGAATTTTTAGAAGTTTTTGATTCTCATAGAAAATTTTAAAAAATCGACCAATAGATGTACAAATTTTAACATTTTTCGATGCCGTAAAACACTTTACACAGTTATATGGATTGGCTTAATGATATCACCTTAAAACTATATATTGCTTTTATTATCCTATATCAACACTGTTGGTGTAAAAATATTTATAGGTGCCATACATGTAGGGGAGAGTGGGGATACTTGATCCCCTTTTCTTATTTTCACCATATCTTTTTGGAAAAAATAGCAACTCGCCGTCTTTGACATTTTCTGACAGCTTGTAACTTCAAGTTTCTATGCTCCAAAAATTAGAACGATACTTGAACCCGTTGATGAACTAGAAGCATTTTCGTGGGAGTAAAAAAACAGCGATTTTTCTGAAGTTAGGGGAGACTTGATCCCCTATTGAAGGAGACTTGACCTTTTATTCAGGAAGCCCTAATCCTTGTATAAAAATCAAACAAAACCCCAAGATAGAATGTTAATTGACTATTTTGGTCATGTTTGTTCTCATTTCACAATTTAAAACAGACATAAGAAGAAAATTTTATAACTTTGTCTCAACGCTATTAACATTGCATACTTAAAGGCGCTATTTTTTATAATTAAGAGAAAATTAATTATTTTATCTCTTTTCTTCAGACAATTGTTTGATAAATATTAGTTTTTGGATAAATATTAGTAATTTCGTAATCAGCAATCATAACGATCAATTCAGAAGAAGAATATGCCGTTTGGAAGGGGGATCAATTGTACCCAACTCTAGGGGATCAATTGTACCCATAATCAACATTTTAGAAAAAAAAAAAATCTGAAAAAAGCTGAGAGTTTTCCATTGCTTTGAAAATATGGCATTATGAAGTTCATTTTACGCTCGAACGATTGATACATTGGAGCAAATATTTTTTTCATATTTTTCCATGTAAGGAACATTTTAAAGTGATGAAAAAAGATCTTCAAGTTACATTTTGTGAAATTTTTCAAACAAAGTTCAATTACTCAAACAATTATTTTGTTAATTTTTTTTTAAATTGAAAGCATTGTTATTTTGCTTATTTTAGCACGTTTTTCTAGAACATTTGATCTTTGTTAGACATACCAGTTTCGAGATATAGCTAAGGAATCAAGTATCCCCAGGAATCAAGTATCCTCATTCTCCCCTACATATAAGTCAGGTACCAGTCTGGGCTGAAATGCATCAAAATGCAAATCAAAGATTCACCCTTTTAAAACTCGATTCCATATACTGGAATATGATTGTTTTGCATCACGCGTTTGTTCATTCCAAAATTTCATCCATCCCAAACATTAATTTTTATAATTTCAGCTAGTAGAGTTTTTTGAAGTATTTTTAACCCCTAAATGTATGCAGTGCTTCAGTGCTGGTATGATTTTCTGTGGACATTATTTTTTTAGAAGCTATTGAAGTTGAAAAGTATAGCATGATGCCTCAGCTGACGGTAAATTTTAGTTTTTCAGGAAAGGTCAGATTGTAGCATAGTCAGGAAACCAGAATTTAATGCGCTTGAATCCCTAAAGGTTCAGTTATATTTTTTTCATCATTTCTCAGTTTATTATTTTTATTTCTACCTTGCTAAATCATATAACTTTCCAATTGAAAATACTAAAATTGATGTCTTTAAGAAAAATAGATCAAGCCAAGCTGTTTCTAGCTGCTGATTAATATATCCTATCTCCAATTTTCAGGTCAGACATCAATTTTTAAGACCGAAATGGTTTCTCAATGAAAAATTAAAATAAAAAAAAGCGTGACTTTGTGACACATCACTTAAAGATGGGTGATCAGAATAACGTGAAATTTGCTACCCGATGGTTTTTTGGGCCAAGGATTGTTTGTGTAATAGATTTAAGACCATCACATTTAATGGACGGGGGCTTTCATTCAAATTCAACTTAAAATATGAAATAACTCTAACTGTTTTGAGGTGATTTTAGTGAAAATGCGTTAATATGCATGAATTGACACAAGAAGTTGATTTATTTTGAAGAATGACTTCTATTGCTTACGAAATGGGGGGGAGTCCCTTATAACATTATCATAAAACTCCGAAACAACTAAACCTTCCAAAGTTGTGCGGGTCAATAAGACACGAAGCGCACATTCAAATCACCAAAGCTCTTCGAAAAAAAATCGTGAGAATTTGATTTTAAAACCGTCCTGGCGAATGACATATTTTAAAGATTATCTGTGACTGTTTCTAAATGAAAAGAAATCCCGAAAAGGGCCTCGATTTAAAATTGCCTATAACTTAAGGATGAAATATTGCCCGGTCTTATCCGGGTTTTCTCGGATATTGAATACAAAATTTTGGAACAGTCCGGCCTGGCCCGGTTGTCCGGCTTGAATTTCATTGTAAAAAAGCCCGTTTTGCCCGGATTTATTCACTTTATTTGGAAAATCATACAAAAAAAAATTGTGTTGTAATTTATTTTTAATTTATGACTCCAAAACGAAATTTGTAGGTCTAGTTTTGTTTAAATAATCATGAAAGGTTTTATGGAAGCCTAAAATACAATTTAAAATGTGTCGATAAGTTTGGATAAAAAATGTTTTGATTATCATTTTTTTTTTGTTGAGTAGTTTCTGGGTTTTATCAAAATTTCCCCGAATTTTGTCAGTTTTTTTTATATAAAACTGTCCGAAATAAATTGGAATGAAGCTAACATTTTTTCAATAATTCGAACTCCCACCAAGGTTGCCGAAAAAAATCTGTGTTTTCTAGAAGAAAAAAATCTGAATTTCTGTGATTTTACCCAAAAATACTGTGTTGTTTTTCTATGATGCTATTTCCATTATTTTCATAGAAAATTCATGACAAATTGTATCTTTTTTAAATTTTAATTGAGAAGAATCAGTTAACATTAGAAATCTTGTCATACCTTTCTTATTATGAGCAAGAAATATGAATTTTTAGTGTCCAAAAAATTTAAATTTTGGAAATTCATTCAAAATTGAAAAATTCTGTGAATTCTGTGAATATTTCAAAATTCTGTGTTCTGTGACACAGATTCTGTGATGAAAATTTGCTCAAAATTCTGTGAAATAACAGATTTTTCTGTGATTTCGGCAACCTTGACTCCCACTTGAACTTCCCTCAGGAATTTTGTCATGATTCCTCTAAAATTTCAATTCAAATTGGCCACTTTTTATAACCTAGAGATTCATCAGAATGTGCTCTTCAGATCGATCAACTTTTTGATTGTTGTTATGAATTTTTGGCTGGCTAGGCTGTTCAAATTCATATTTCTAAATTTGTATTTAGGTTCAGAATTCAGGACACAGATTCTTCTTAAATTATTTTCGGCATATCGGAGATAATGTAAATTCTTGGAGAAAGAATATCAGAATTGAAAATTGATAAAAATGGAAAGAAAAGATAAATGTTACTATAAAATAGTAAAATTTCGAAATTTTCGGTAAAACACCTTGGGCTTGTTGCGAGAATTAATAAAATTCAATGTTTGACGATTCTTGTATCTATGAAAAGTAGATTTAACTTTTTCTTAGTTACTAGTGCTGGTTAATTTTACTTATTACTAGAACCATCAAACATTATGTTTTATAATCTTCGCGAAAAGCCTTTTCATTTGAAGTTTTGGCCGAAAATTTTGAAATTTCACAATTTCATAGTTAAAAGGTGGTACGGTCAAAATTTGGTCAAGGAAAAACGCGTGTAAATCGGTGAAATCGTTTATTTTAAAAACTAAATTAAATTTCTTTTTTAAGTTTAATTAGTATAAAATTCAGGAAAAATATTCAGTAAGGCTTCCGCTTATCCAAATTCGAACTTTACGCTTAACCCCTGCCATCAGATTTTGTACAGCCACTTTTTCCACCTTCTTCGCCGCAGAAAGCCAGTTTGCCTTAAATTGCTGCACGTCCTTAGCAGTTTTTTGGTCTTCTTTAGGTTCCGCTTGACAACAGACCAGTATTTCTCAATTGGGCGGATCTCTGGCGTGTTGGGAGGGTTCTTGTCCTTGGGAACCACATGCACGTTGCTGGTGGCGTACCACTCCATAGCCTTTTTACAGTAATGGCAAGATGAGAAATCCGGCCAAAACAGTACGGAACAACCGTGTTTCTTCAGGAAAGGCAGCAGACGTTTATTCAAACACTCTTTGACGTAAATTTCTTGGTTGACAGTCCCGGAAGCTATAAAAATGCTGCGTTTCAAGCCACAGGTACAGATGGCTTGCCAAACCAGATATTTCTTCGCGAACTTTGACAGTTTCATATGCTTGAAAATATCTGCTACCATTCCCCTTCCTTATGCTGTATAAAATTCCTGTCCCGGAAGCTGCTTGTAGTCGGCTTTGACGTAGGTTTCGTCGTCCATTACCACGCAGTCAAACTTCGTCAGCATCGTCGTGTACAGCCTCCGGGATCGCGCTTTGGCCGTCGTATTTTGTTTATCATCGCAATTTGGAGTCACTACCTTTTTGTAAGTCGATAGGCTCGTTTTTTGGCTCGATGCACGGTTGTAGACGATACACCCAGCTCATTTGCGGCATCTCGGAGAGAAAGGTTAGGGTTTCGCTTGAAACTACCGGCAACTCTTTTTGTCGTCTCAGCGGCTTCCGGTTTTCGATTTCCCCCCGATCCCGACTTCCTGGCTGTCGACAAACGTTCGCCAAACACTTGAATTACATTTGCAACGATTGATTTGGCAACTTTTAGCGATTTTGCCAGCTTTGCGTGCGAGTAGCTCGGATTTTCGAGATGTGCGAGCAAAATTTTGTTACGCTGCTCTTCTTCCTTGGACGGCATTTTGACAACTGAAGAGTGAATGCTAAAATCGAAATAGGAGCAACATTCTACACACACACACACACACACACACACACACACACACACACACACACACACACACACACACACACACACACACACACACACACACACACACACACACACACACACACACACACACACACACACACACACACACACACACACACACACACACACACACACACACACACACACACACACACACACACACACACACACACACACACACACACACACACACACACACACACACACACACACACACACACACACACACACACACACACACACACACACACACACACACACACACACACACACACACACACACACACACACACACACACACACACACACACACACACACACACACACACACACACACACACACACACACACACACACACACACACACACACACACACACACACACACACACACACACACACACACACACACACACACACACACACACACACACACACACACACACACACACACACACACACACACACACACACACACACACACACACACACACACACACACACACACACACACACACACACACACACACACACACACACACACACACACACACACACACACACACACACACACACACACACACACACACACACACACACACACACACACACACACACACACACACACACACACACACACACACACACACACACACACACACACACACACACACACACACACACACACACACACACACACACACACACACACACACACACACACACACACACACACACACACACACACACACACACACACACACACACACACACACACACACACACACACACACACACACACACACACACACACACACACACACACACACACACACACACACACACACACACACACACACACACACACACACACACACACACACACACACACACACACACACACACACACACACACACACACACACACACACACACACACACACACACACACACACACACACACACACACACACACACACACACACACACACACACACACACACACACACACACACACACACACACACACACACACACACACACACACACACACACACACACACACACACACACACACACACACACACACACACACACACACACACACACACACACACACACACACACACACACACACACACACACACACACACACACACACACACACACACACACACACACACACACACACACACACACACACACACACACACACACACACACACACACACACACACACACACACACACACACACACACACACACACACACACACACACACACACACACACACACACACACACACACACACACACACACACACACCTTCAAAATGAGGGGTGTTCGGGTTTTTTAAATGCAAAATTGAAAGAACATTTATTGGTGAGCGAAAACTGGCTCAGCATGTACATTTTCACGTAGCGTTCATGTGAAGAGTTCATTCAGTGTACGTTTTTTATGAAACTGAGTACTTTCTAGAGGAATATTCCCATTTTTTTAAAATACATGTGAACATTGTGGGTTCTGGTCCGGGCTGGGGGATTATCCATGCGAGAATCCGGATAACTTAGACACGCGGAGAGCGGATGGTTCCTGCTGGCGTTTAAGCGCACTCGCTGTCTTCGCACGCGTCGTTGTCGACTGTCGGTTGGATCGCGACTGGCTGTGTTGGAACGAGAGCGTTTGTATGACTGAGACGACTATAGTTCGTTGTCTGTTCGTCAAGGGGTGTTCAGGTGGTTTTACAAAATCATTATTCTGTCGCATATTTACATTGATCGTGTAACTTAAGGCTGTCAATATATATAGGGTCCCACAAACATGTGAACTTTATAATGTAACTCCCAGGTATTGCAAAAATCTGATATGGATAAAGCCAACAATTTCATACCCTGGCACATGGTAGACAGTTAAATTTCCTAACACAGAAGCGAAGAACCCAAACAATGCTAACGTGAAATGTTATGTGTGCATGGTAAGTTGGGTCATTCCAGCAAATTATAATGCACATTGAACTAGGTACTTCACATACTCCCACATTCTAAAGCCCTCAGATATGTGGGTCCATTGACAATCCACAGCAATGAGTATCCCATTCGCTTCACACGTCATAGAATGTGCAGATGATGTTTGCCAGTTTAATGGCTAGACAAACTAATTGATATGGTCGTTGGGGATGAAGCTACCGAGAACAAAATCCTCTGGTCTAGACCACGTACGAAGTGAGAATAGAAAATGATCATTTGTAGGGAGTACTCAAGTCTTGAAGAAATAATTCACATTTCATTGCCCCGTTATCAACTGAGCTCAAGCAAACATTAAAGAGGTGTCTCTATATAAAATTTATTTAAAATTGAAATATTGACTTCAAGTCACACATAATTTCAGACAAACTGTTAAAAATCAAACTTGTTTAGAAAAAAAAATTGAAGAACGAATCTCTTTGTTCAAATCATCTCTCGAAAAGCCTTACCAAACCTCCATCCCCAAAATCCCATCGAAAAAGAAAGTAAAATATATCAACGAAGACAATAATTCCCTCATTATCGTAGACATTATTGATTCATCTCACGTCTGGGCAAAATTTAACACGCCACAAATGGTGGAATATGAATTGAACGAACGCTTACCACGAAATGTACGAGTACCCACTAAGAGCTGTCAGAAAATATCCTATTTATGCCATCCCACAGGATTTAACTTTTCATTTGTGGCACCAAAACAACCTCCCTTTGGATGGCTTCCGGTTTTTTCGGCTTGAGTTTTGATAAAAACCGTCAGAGCATACATTTTTATTTATCCAAGCCGTAAACACGGAAACAGGAACACAATAATAGAACAAATAGAAGTCGGGAAGGCATTCTACTGTCTCCGTCGTCGTTGATCCTGCCCTGGTTTCTCACGTTTCTACACCATCGCAATTTTACAACGACTCGCAGGCAATGACACTCGTAGAGAGCAGTTCACCTCAAAGTGATATTATTAGGCGCAATTTCATTTCTGCAAATAAAGTTGAGAAAATTTACTGGAGAGAAATGAGATTTTTTTTTTTTTTATATATATACAGTTAATTTATTGAGAATTTTAAACTTATTTACAGAATCGTATCAGATGTCTAAACTCATTTCAAAATCTAATGCACTAATATCAATACTATTTTCACTTGCGTTTACAAATTTGATGTAGGTACTGAGACATTTTAATATTTTTATTCTATTTTGTCTGTTTATATTCGAAAGTACTGGATGAATGAGTTCTTCGAAGCTCAAAGATCTTGTTCTATCTAGAGTATCAAATATTTTTCTTTGAAGCAATTCGAAAGCACGATTTAGATTGGAGCATTCACGATATTTATGTTCAATAGTTTCTCTCTGGAATCCACAGTGCAGGCAAGATTCGTCCTCTGCTCGGCGCATGGTAAACAGCAGTTGTCGACATGGTGATTTTTCGTTAGCCCACAGGAATAAGGTTTCTCTTTGATCAGGAGACAGTTGACGAGATGAAATGTTACGCCAAATCCGTTTCCAGTTTATGTTGCTATTATTCCGTTCCACTTTTGGAAGATCAGTGTTGGTTAAGAAGTGATGATATATTGCTCTAGCTGATGGCCTTTCTTGGATTGCAAGAGGTATAGTAGGTAGGATCTGTTTGATATTCTTTATGTCCGGAAGACTTGTTGGAGCGGGCTCAGAATTTTCGATCAACGACTTGTAGTATGGTATGCTATCAATTTCCATAATATGTCTGTTTAAAATGAGAGATTTACATTTTAAATCTGGTAGGTGAAGATTTAAACCCCCATGTTCGATTTTTCTTGCTAGTTGTTGTATGGGAACTCTTGCACAGTGACCTCTCCAAAGAAAGTTTCGACTGGTTGACGTTAATTTAGCGATGTGTCTTGTATTTGGAGGGAGGATCGAGGCAACATACCAAACTTTAGATTTGACAAACATATTAAGAATCGTTATCTTCTGATGGAGTTTTAGAGTTCTCATTGATTGAAGCCATACATGTTGGGAGACATTAGATAACAGTGTATTCCAGTTCAGTCGGATCATAACTCGAATAGAGTTTGCATAAGTGATACCTAAGATTTTAATAGTTTCTCTTGTCTGTAGCCATTCAACGTTTATGGGGTGTCCATTAATGTATCCCACATCAATAGCAGTGGTTTTACTTAGATTCAATTTCGCTCCAGAAACCAGCCCAAAGTTTGAAAATAGATCACGTATTCGCATAATTTTGTCCTGCGATGTTACTATTACGCTGATGTCATCAGCGTAGGCTACTACCGTGTCATTACTACATACATTTTCTATTCGGTTAAGAAGAGGGTGTAAATAGATGACAAACAAATGCATCGAGAGCGGATCTCCTTGACGAACAGATCTCTCAATTTGTATCGATGATGATAAGTGACCATTAATCAGTAGTCTTGATGATGAGTGTGAATACATTTTGAATATAATACTCACCAGATTGATGTTAAAGCCGAGATCAAGCATAACTTCTCGTAGATACTCGTGAGATACCCGATCGAATGCAGAATCTAGATCAAACGAGATCAGTTTTCCTCTCTGTTTACGTTCTATCAAACATGCTAAGCGATCCTTCAGAGAAAGAGTAGCCTGGAAAATATTTTTGTTCGAGTTAGAGCATTTTTGACTATCAGTGAGTATGTTGTGTTCAAACATCACTCTTTCTAGTCTACGTTTCATGATTCGTGAGAACATTTTGTAGTCGTTGTTCAAGAGCGATATAGGCCTATAGGATCTCAGTGAATCATCATTAGATTTTTTCTTCACCAACACTATAATTCCTTCGGCGAATTGATTTGGGATCTCGGGTGCAGTCATAATCTCATTCAGTATGAGGTTGATCTCGCGGTGGATTACGTCGAAGGCTCGTAGATAAAACTCTCGTGGTATTCCGTCCGGTCCGGCAGCTTTACGCGGCGCGCTGGTTTTTATTGCAGTCCAGATTTCCTGTGTTGTGATTTCGTTCGTGCTGTCGATATTCGATTCACTTCCGTCGGGTATTAATCTGCTGCATGTGAAGCGATCCTGCGCCGTTCCGTTTGGTGAACCCCTTGCATAGAGGCTTCGAAAATGGTTGAACATAGTGGACTCTATTTCTTCAGAATCTTCGATCAAGTTCCCTTGATCATTTTGTAGTTTTGTTATCACTGTTTTTTTCCGACGACGTTCTCCAAGCTGATAAGCGGATAGTGGTTCGCCGAACACATAATCTTCATTAGTGGGTACAAAAAGTTCGGTGAAACGCCGTTGGTGCAGGAGCATTTTGGATTTTATCCGATTAACCGTGGATATTGAAGAAGGGTTTTGCGAGTATTCTACATACGCTCGCTCAAGGTTAGAATACAGACGTTGTTGTTCAAAATGGAAAAGGTTGAACGCGATGTTAGATTTCCATTTGAAGAATTTTCGAATTTTTGGCTTTGCGAATTGAACCCACCATTCAGTCCAATTTGCAAAGTTTCGTCTTTGGCGAGTCCAAAAGTGCCATTGAGTCTCAAATTCCTCAATGGTTTCGTCGGTTAGTAGATGTGGTCGTATACTCCAGTATCCGCGTCCATGAGCGCGACCAAGAGAAGGTAGACAAATCCTAGCTGTGACTGCTTTGTGGTCGGAAAAGCAAACGACGTGGTTAATAATATTGCGAAGGTTGTGTCGAAGGTTAGGACTAATATAAATACGATCAAGTCTTGCAGCGGAATTGTGCGATAAATATGTGTGACCAGTCTCTCGAGGTGATAGTTGTACCCATACATCAAGAAGTTGTAGTTGTTGAACCAGTGTTTGGAGAGCTGGACTGTTATTGGAACCGGTTGCGTCTCTGCTGCGTATTACGCAGTTGAAGTCACCTGCTAGTATTGTGAACTCTGTACGATGACGGAGGTAATATGGAAGTGTTGTATTGAAAAGGTTCTCTCTATTTCTATAGAAAGTATTCCCGGATGGAGCGTAGATGTTGCAAAGTGTTGTGTTGTTCACTCGTAGAGCTATAAGCCGACTGTCTAGGCTCTTTTCAATGTGTGAGAATCGTATGTGTTGTTTGAGGGCTATGGCAGTTCCTCTTCTACAGTGATCTACGTTGCACACGACATTGAAACCGGGAATGGAGAGTTCAGAAGAAGAGACTTCTTGGAGAAATATTATATCTAGTTCCATTGTTCTTATAAAAGTTCTAAGAGCATTGAGTTTGTTGGTGTTGGAAATTGTGTTAATGTTTACAGTAGCAAAGTTATAACTAACTGTATCCATACTTACGCAATTTCCAAATGTCTCTCGTCTTGTCGGCTCTTTTTGGGGAGCGGTTTGTTCCTATTGGAGCGTCGGCTGTCGGTAGATGTTCCAGATTCGTCGGTTTCGTTCCCATCGGCTAACTTTCGTTGTACATTCTCGTATTTCTGCATAGCTTGTCTTGTGAGTGGTGGTGGCATCAAGGTGTTTTTGGAGGTGGTTTGTTGAAGACTCGATGGTTTCATCTGAACAAGAGCTGGTTTCGAATTTGGAGCTGATGGTGTAGATTGTGTTGTGAATTTTGGTGCGTCGGTATTTATTACCGTTGGTGGTACATTTGATTGATTTGCAAGAACCTTAGCGTAGGACATTTTTTGTTGATCTGCGGCCATTTTCTGCACCAGCAGTTTTTTATTCTGTATACAGGGTATACCAGTGTGTACGAGCTCGTTGCAGTGTGAGCAGGTTTGTTTTTGTCCCTTGTAGTTAATAGCTACTTCTTGGGAGTCGATCGTGATGATCGAAGGAATGTTTCTCTCGAGAATCATTCGTGCTTGCCTTACACCAGTTGAGAGATCTCCGAAGAGGTATTTGTCATCCCACATTAGTTCGCGGATTGAGATGACTTCACCATATGGTGCAAGAGAGTTCAAGACGTCCTCATTTGGCGTTTCTTCAGCAAGATCGAAGATTTTCACGTCCACACCTCCATCTTCCATAAGTATACGTAGCTTGTAGGCCTTACCTTCGATCACAACTTCGTGCTTGTTATCGTGTTGAGAAACAACTCTTTCGGCGATTTCGAGGTCAACGACCTTAACGAAGACACAAGCGTGGCGTTTGCTTGGCTGGATCATGATGACATCGTCACGTGTTAATTCGAGCTGCTGCCCGATGAATTTATGAATTTCTTCAAAAAGTGGTGGTTTAGGAATATTCGCAAAATCGATGCGAAAAGTGTTTTCGCGTCGAGACATCGCGAACGAACGATATTCGCGACGATTCGTAGTACTATTAGAATTATCTATTTATTCGACAACCGCTTATAAAACACAACCGTCTTGGTTGAACTTCAAGCCAAGAATAGATTCAGAACCCAGAATAACATTAAACATTATTTTGATAATTAGAATTACAGCTTCAAATCATTGAGGTCCAAATATATCGCATTTGGTTTTCAAATTTAGACAATTACAAAAAAAGCTCAAAAGTTTTATTTTTGAAATGAAAGAATGCTGAACAATATGCTTATTCTCTAAAATGACAAACTTTTAAAATTTGGTCTTAGGGTTGTGGTGATATATAATGTTCAATTTTAAAATATTTCGATTGAATTCTGCGTATGTAAGTTAAGTATAAATTGAAAGTTTTGGATCAACATCCAGTAATCCGGTTCGTTTCAAGCAACTTAAAATCAGAATTGAGACATGATTTACTAATTTTTAATTTTAAACACATTTGAAATAATGATTTCATATTTCATAGAATATTTATTAAGAGAGCTTCTGGTTTCGATTTTTTTAAATCACTTTCAGGTGATCAAGTTAAAATTTCATTTATTTCTATTCCAAAATTTTATCACGGATTAAGATTAAATGTCTTATCTTTTTCATATCTAACCTACTTACAATTAACATTTCTTAACATTAGATTAAGTTCAATAAAAGGAATAAGGAATAAACACATTTCCAATTATCATTTTTAGAAAAAAACTAATACAGGAAACAGAAACAGAAGTTTCAGTTCAAATACAGAAAAATACAGATACAGCCCGGGTTCTTAGTCAACAAATTGGAAATTAAATGCCCGGGTTTTGACAGGTTTTTATGTAAATAACCCGGTTTTTTTCGGCCCGGGTACGTGCTGAAAACTACAACTTTATTCTACAGTGATTCATTAAACTGTTGCGAGTCAAAATCTAAGAAAAATCGATGTTCTGTCATATTTGACCCATTTTAGGTGTTATTTTAGAATAAAATTTACTATTTTGATCATAGATAATAAAATTACACTGTAACTACCTAAATTTACACTAATAAAAAATCAATAAAAAATAAATGATAGCAGTGTATTGTTAAACCTTTTTTCAATTACACTCGTGTAAAAATGATCCCTCTCATTTTAGATTTCGTATTCTCTTAGACATTTTAAAATGAAGGTTCAATATTAAGGTTTGAGTTGTTTTACAATAATAGTAAGATATTTATTTAAATTTTTAACTTTCGAAAATAAGTCCAAAAAGTAGTCAATTATTGTTTTCAAGAAGTATTGAAAAATAAATTAGGGATTTGAAGATTTCAATTTAACGAAAAACTTTTAACATTTAACTACCAAAATAAGGAAATAGTAAGTTTGTTTTCTTTTTAATCATAAGCATGATCATTGGAGACATTGGTTAAATAAAATTCAAATACTTAGGAATAAACGTTATCGATTAAGTTGGCGGTTCAAATCAGATTAATTTTCTCCTCTTGTGAACTCGATTGAAGTTAAAGATTTAAGTTTGAAACTTTATTTAAAAAAAAATCTGCAATTTAATAATGTTAATCAAAAAACCGGTAAATTAAAAAAAATAAAATTAATTTTTAAGTGGTTTATTATTTTAAAAGCATTCTTTTCATATTCCGAAAGTATGAGTTTCGAAAATAAAAATTTGAAATGAAAAATCGAGATTCGAACCATGATTTTTGTCAATGATGTACCAAGTTCAGTACCAATAAACTAGATACATAATTCGAATTCTTATTGACAGAAATCAAATTTTAATGTTTAGAAGCATATTTTGAACCACAAAATCTGGAATTATTCTAACCTGAGCTTTCAGGATATTTTTCTCCCAGTGTCCGGGATATTTTCTCCAATATCAGTCAGTATTTGAATTATTAAATAAAACGAAGAAAAATACTTTACTTTTGGATATCGAATTACATCAGTCGATTTTAAATCTGTTTTAAAAAAAACCGTTCAACAATTGATTTTAATAAAATTTACTCAAAAAATTGAGACGATAAATACATAATTATAATGACTCAATTTTGGTTGCAAATAAATTGCCAAAATTCGGGCAAAATCTGGGCGATTTGGCAAGCTGAGTCTAATCTTGTTGGAATTCGATATTCGGAACTTAATGTTTATTAAAAGGTAGAATTTTTTTCGAAGTTCTGAGTCGAGATTGTTACTCTTGAATCATTTTAGTCGCTTATCAAAGTTTGATTTGGAATTTGAAATTTATAGTTTTGTGAAGAACTTGGACCCTCATAATGGCGTTAAACCCCCCAAAAAACCCCTCCCTCACCCCCGGGCCTGTTAAGGGTTTCATGAGACCCTTCTCTTCCCTACATTTTAAAGGACTTCGCCTTTAGAAAACTAGTAATTTTTTCCAAACACTCAATTTTTGAAAGGCAAGCATCTATTGAATTTTTATTCATTTTGTGTTATTCTTTCAAAAAGCTCGTTTATTTATTAGGCACATGCTATAATTTATAGTCATGAATGGAATGCCCTACACAACAACAATCGCTCACTGGGCCGATCTTTAGTGATGAATTTTAGTGAGAGAAATAATTTGCATCCAAAAACTTAGCAGACTAATTTGCGATTAGCGTTCGGAAGTCTGAAATTGGGTTTTACTTCATTCCCCCGAAAACGTTTGACCAGAATAAAAAAATCCCTAGCATTTCAATGCCCAGAAAAAAACACTTTCCAAGATTTTATTCCCTTGAGTTCCGCCCGAGAAACCATTTTCTGAATAATGTTTCACAAGAATCAACTATTTCTCAGAAATATTTACTCAAATGAACCATTTCCTAGAAAATTAAATATATTTATCCAAACTGGAATTTGTATTTGAATAACACTAGAATAACATAGTACTTGTGCCATTCAGGAAAATTTATCATTCAACGGGAATGTTTCATTCAATGGAAACAAATTCTGGGTGAAAATTTTATAGTAAACTAGCTGACCCAGTGTGCTTTGCTACACCTTCCAAAAATAAATATTATTTGTAAAAAATTGTTCAAATTTAGATTTATGTAAGCATTAACTTAAGTCAAACCTTTTCATAGTTCAGAACCAACAACTTTGAAATGAGAGCTGCAGCTGGATTTCCGAATCGCAATTCAAAGATGGTATATGTTTTAAATGGAACTTGATCTCTAAATTTGTTTTTCAAGATCTGAAATTTGTACTCTGTTTTTAAAGCTTCATAATGACTTAAATAATGTCAAAATTTATGGATTTCCACCTTTTTTTCCCTAAGTGGGAAGTTACGAATTTCCATTAAAAAAAATTGTTACATCTATTTTTAGTTATGCCAAATATCCGTACGCAAAAACCCTCCTATAAAATATGGTCCCTTCTTTGAAAAGCTCTTTATCTTAAACTTACATGGGAGATCCCCCATATTTTCCAATTTTGTCCTCCACTGCTTGAAGAAGGAAGGCTGGTTTACCCGGCTCAAGTTTACAAATATTTCTTATTGAAAGAAAAAGATTCGCGTTGTACTTTATGGAGATAGAATTTTGAAAACCGATCAATAGCGTGAATCGGGACAGTTTTTTGAGTTTATTCCTAATATTCTGTATTAAGAGCACTTCCAGCTCTTGATTAGCTTTAGATGGTGTATTTTTTGGAATTGAAAAAATAAGCTATAGAAATTTGAAAAAAAAACGATGAAAAGGATTTTAAATAACCATTTTCAAACAGATTTTTTCAACATCCTCGCCCTTCGAAGCATTTTGAATATCTATCCTTTTTGCGTCAAAATTATGTTAAAAAATGTTTCGCAAATGCCAATCTAGTAGACATGAGACATTACAGCTTGAAGTTGAAGTACAGCTTGAACACTTGTCATGGTATGAAAATTATTGATTTTATGCAGTGCAAATTTCTTTTTTTCTGATAAAATTATCAAATCTAAAAAAATATAAATATTAAAAAAAATATCAGTTGCACAACTAAATAAATTCTCAGCGCTTTTTTTATTGTCTCTTTGAAAGTCAAATATTGAAAAATGTCGACAAAAACAAATTTCTAAGTTAACATTTGTCCCGTAAATTGTGGCAAATGTAAATGCAAAGCTTATTTTCAAATGCGTCAGAGTAATGGCTTTAAAATTGATTTTAAACGTATTTCTGTTTGATTGATTTATCAAGTTTGATTGATATATTTGCAGTATGTCTGCAGTATAAATTTATGTTAGTTACTCCACTTTTAACGAATGCTGTTCAAAGCAAATGACCTTCATTCACAAAGACATTTGAGTTTTAAATATTCGTTTCAGTTTAAACATTCGGAATACCCCTTCTGGTCGTACCCCACCGTGTAAGTTGACAGGAGGGAATATTGTTATTAACACTTGGATGGTATACTGAAAATTTCTCATAAAAATTTTGCTTCCAGTTGAATATCAGTTCTAAAGTCTCACTTTTCAAAAAAGAAGCGGATCAAAATTCTCTTTTATGCAGCCATGTAACACAAAAACACTTTTAATGTTAATTACGTATTTATGAATTGGTATGTAAGCAAAAATTACGATGTTCTATTTTCAGAATTGTTTAAAATAAAAAGTTCCATTTTCATTTCTAAATTCGTTTCAGTTGTGTATTTGGGTCGAAGTAACAATTTCTAGAAAAAAACATTTTTTTTGTAACAGAGAAAAGTTGTACGTTTGAACATGCTTCATGCTCTAGTGTACCTTAGATGAAAATTCTTTCGGAAAATGAATTCCCTCACTTTTGGTCAATGAAAATCAGTTTATTTCACTGATTCCTTTCACTTATGCAAACGTCAGTCCTATCTTATCTAATTTAAAGAAAAGGCTCTTGATCAGTTCATGCGTTGGATCGGATTTTTTTATCTTCTTTAAATTTAAATGGCGCTTCATAAAACTTCAGTTAAGTACATTTTTACATGTTCTACAAAATGTATCCGATATATCTCTATAGAAAATATTTTATTCATATTTCTGTTATCATTATGATTCGAAAATAACCTTGTAGGCGAAATGGGTTGAAAAAATTTATGTAAATTCTTTACTTTCTGTATTATTTTTTTTCAATTGTCAGCAGAGTGTCATACCATTATTTCATTAGCATCAGAACTAAATTGTTATTTTTTAGACAACAAATGCTACCTCCAGTACCGTTCATAACTGTATAGAAATTGAAAGCACGCGCACTGTCACTTCGACTTTGAACTTCCATAACTTTTTACTCCGATGATATTTTTTTATCAAATTTTCTGCGTTCGATAGATCAATTATCACACTATTGTGACTGATTTGTAGATAAAACGATATTGTTCTCATAAATCGTCCAAAATTCTATAGAAATCGCATTTTTGGGTTCATAAATAAAAAATTGTACCTCGCGTAACTTTTGATCCCATCGATAGAACTTTTCAAAAACTTCAGACATGCTAGCTTCATATTTCAACAATCACTCTGAAAAATTTCAATAAAAAATGTAGTGTAGTTTCGGAGATATTGCTGTTTGAATAGTAAAACTCCAAAGAGTCCGATTTTCGTAGAACTACTGTATCTCAGACCACACAAACACCAGAAAGCTCAAGATTTGTGGTATAATAGTGTGATAATTGATCTATCTAATGCAGAGAATTTGATCAAAAAATATCATCGGAGTAAAAAGTTATGGAAGTTTAAAGTCGAAGTGACAGTGCGCTTGCTTTCAATTTCTATACAATTATGAACGGTACTGTACATTAACACGAACTAAATATGGAAGTATTTTTGGAAATCTTTCAATTGCTTTTGATTCGATTGATAAAATACCAATCCGTGTCACATCTAGGCGTCATTTATTTCCACGTGCTGTGTACAATTAAGAAAGAAAAAAACACATCAAGGTTGCGTATCGCTCTCACGTGCATAAGAAAAATAGGTACCTACTTGGTTGAGAAACAGGCGCCTAATCGTTAAATTTTTCCAGCGATCATGAACAGTATGCTTTGGTTACAATCATATTGCCACCCCTTGCATTGAAAATATGCTTGGTTGAGAAATACGCGCGAAAATATTCCCCCTGATCAGTATGCTATGCCACGATCACTATCCTCTCGCGACGTAGGCTCGCGACCGACGCCTCGGCCATGGAGAAACCGCTCAAAGGAAAAAAAAAATCTCGAAAGTTTCGAAAAACTACAAATTTTGTATGGGAGCCCCCCCTCTCTTAAGTCCGGGTGGTTTGTATCTATTATAGAATCCATCTTCGGCCCCAAAAACCCTCAGGTGCCAAGTGTTACGATGATCGGTTCAGTAGTTTCCGAGTCTATAGGGAACAGAGAGACAGACACACAGTCATTTTTATATGTTTGGATGGGGCATTCTGGAGAAATTGTATTTTGAGGATTGATTCATTGTAGGGTTTGAATTCGATTATTTGCAATTCCGGGCAAACTTTTTCGGGAAAATGTAATACAATCCAGAAACTGATATGCATTTTAGCAATGTGAGGGGAGATAATGGCATAATGGCCACTTCAAGGAAAACGCTTGTCTATTGCCTAATTGGATGAAACTTGAAAAAGTAGATAAAAACGTTTAATAATACATTTTCATTTTCATTTTCCGACACCATACCAATAGGCCAAATCGTCAGATGAAACAAGTCAAGCTGTAGCTCTATTATTCAGTTGACTTCATCGAGTTGAATTCGCTGCTAGATTATTCGGCTGAAAACGTTCATCTTGCCTTGATTAATAGTGCTCTCTTCGCTCCAGGTCAACAAATTTAAGTAAAAACGCGTTTTAAAATGGATTTAAGTGAAAAATCAAAAATTTTATGATGGTGAAAATTGAGATACAATGTGTAAATCATGTTGCAGTGCGTACATTTCAGATTAAGATGATTTATAGGTAATAAAAGCATATTTGGTGGTACTCAAAAATTATAATATTTTCGTCACTTGAGAACCTAGCTGGTTATTATTTAATATTTCTGTCAGGATGAAAATGATATTTCTTTTTTGGAGAAAAATTAATACTATAGCTAGTACGAAACAAATCCTCATGAAAATTTGTTTAAGAAAATACGTACTTTTGAAGAAAAAAAGGAGTGCTTATTATTCACTGGAAGCTCGTTATGCCCTTATCTCTCCTATGTGTCAGGTAAACCATTTTTGAAAAAAATCATCTCAGATCAATTCATTCTATATAACCTTGTTGCTTCATCTAGGTCCTTATTTTCCCTATCGAATGTTGATGAAAGCTGCTTTGAAACTTCAATACCTTTTCTTCTATTTCGTGCTACCAAGGATCAAATATTGTCATTCCCAGAAAAATCCACTACATCCTTGGAAGCGCTCCACAAATTAGGCTCCCGAAGAAAAAAGTAGATACGAGGGAAAATAAACAGTCAGTCTGTCAGCTGGCAGTTGAACGTTTGTTGCTGCTGTTGGTTTCAGAATTTTCTTCCCAGAGGAATTTTCCCAGGCTATGTGTGTCTGTACGCTTCAGGAAAAATCGTATATACCTAGTTGATCTTACCGAGTATTGTTACATTATACCCGATGAGAACAACTCACTTGCAATCATTTTTATTTAATCAATGAAAAAGAGAGAGGTTGATTGCACAACACACATCCTATCCCGTGTTTATTTGGCTGGAAACGAAACGGGAAGAGGGAAAACCTGCAAAAAAAAGTATGATGTTTATGGAAGCGTCACAATGGATAAGAAGATAAACATAACAAAGCCCTACAACTGGGTTTTGGCTGGTTGAAAAATTTCCGGTGAGAGGGAATTGAAAATTTAAAGTGGGTACTTAAATTTCAGGGTTCAATAGACAAAAAATCATTCAGTCGCTTTAAATCAAGCTGAATCACAACAGTAAATCAGGCCACGTGAAAAGCTTTGAATAACTGAGTTTTACAAAAAATACAGTAAGTAGTAACAAAACCAACTTTATACATAATCCAAAGACAGGTTTTTGAAGTCCTATCAGAAATCCCTCGGATTATTTTTGTTTCGAGAATTCAATAACCAATCTCACGAACTATTTTAAAAAACGGACACGTTTCAATTCAATAATCTTTAAAACGTTCGTGAGATGGTAGCCCATTTCAGAAATCACATAGCATCGAACAATTTCTTCAAATCGATCGCAAATCTCACATCCTTGCTCAAGCCAAAAATACGCATCTGCAAATGATGACATTTTAAAGATTCGAGAAACTATTCTCAAAACACCGGCGGCTCCTCGGGAGATTCGGTCTTATCGGAAGTTATCCTACCGGAACAGAATCGGACCCGGCATCTTGCCATAATGCCATTCCGGGTGCCATATGAGACCTTTGATTTGCATATTGATTTGAGGCTTTGGACAAGCGGCCCGAAATCGAGCATCATGGGAGAATGAAAATTGTCACCCATTTGGAAAAGCGATACAATTCGAAACTTTACGATGACTTCACTGCGGAGATAACTCGAACAACGACGATGAAAATGATGATGGAGAAAGGGGGGAAATGTTTTTCCTCTAAGCTAAGACAAAGCGCCTTCAAGAAGCCTTTCGATAGGACGGAAGTTTCTTTCCGGTCATTTCTGTTTTCATCGTGGTGTCGCATGGAAATCCTATTGACAGCAGTGGCCCGTGTCAATTTAGTAATTTGTCATGTTAGTTTAATTTTTGGAACATTTCGATTTGAGCATTTGTTGAAGCCAAATTGTGGGTTTAATTGTCGAAAAAAATCATTCCGATCTGTTCATACTTTCCGTATAAACATATAAAAGGATTCATAAGCAACTTTTGCATATATTTTTTCAAATTGTATTCCATCAACAAGCCCCAAACAAACTGGGTGGCAAGTGTCGATTTCGTTCTCAAAACGGGCTGCAGAACAGACTGGCAAAGAATGGCAAAGTCCTATGGCTTTCCAAGAAGTTGTTCGTGCTCGGAGTATGAATGATAATAAGTATAAGTAATATGCCGCCCAGGGGAATTTTCAAGCCAGCAAGCAGCAGCAAGCAAATCGTAATCACTTGTCGTTGAAAACACCCGTATTCCTTCCTACTACCTAGTTGGTATCGACTATGGGAAAAAGGATTGGGTTGCGTATTTCTATTTAAATTTTCTTTGGAATCGGTTTGTCATCGGCAAACCGCAATGATGTTTTAAATAATCGGACATTTTTTTTTTTTTGTCGTCTTCAAAAGGTTTTAGAAAATAACCATACCATAACCTAACTTTTTTTTTGCTCAAGAAATATTACAGTTCTAATAGCTACAAAGTTTTATTTAAAAAATGTGTTTCAAAACTAATCAAAACGATTATTTTTCAACATTGACCACTTAAAATTCGAAATAACGTATGAGACGGGATCACTCTATTTCTAAAGCGAGTTGTTCAGAGTTGTGGAAGGAAGGACATGATTATATGTTTGTTGCCATCATATTAACAGAAAACAATATAGGTAACAGTACTAGAAATATTTCTTAGCACGATTCCAAAATACTAACTTTATTGCATTTACATTTTTGAGTTTTAAACTAAGAGTTTATAAAAAAAAACTTGTTCACTAAACAGCAAATCAGATTTTCTTCTACCCTTTATGCTATTTAGACTGGTCAAAATTGGGCCATAAAAGTCTTAGACTGTTTCGGGCATAATTTGGCCCAAATAACATTTGTGCAAATTTTGGAAGCTCCAAAAATGTATATGGGCTGGTATATGGTGAAAAAATCTTACAGCATTACAGCATGAAGCCTATGCAGTGCAGTGGTGCCATTTGAATTGATGTTTTTGTCATGTTTTTAATAAAATGGTAAGGCAGGTGCGGTCCTACAGCTGGCTCTTGGGGAGGGTGAGGGGTTGTGATTTCCAAATTTTCAAAATTCTGTCAATAAAAAGGACCTTAAATAGAAAACATTCATTTTGAGAAAGCAAATGGAAGGGAGAGAAGTGTTGTTGCAAATGAGTCTTTAATATTTGCTGCACACTGCTCCTCCTCATCTCCTTGCATTTAAAGTGTCCTAATACGCTTATAATTCAAAACTCCCGTTCCGCAAACTGTTGACAGTAGCAATAAACTAAGCAAAGAAATGACATTTTTTGACACAAAAGGATAGTTATCTAGAAATTTACGAGATTTGATGAATAACCTGAAGCTAACGAACTTCAATCGATAGTGAAAAATCTATATATATATAAAAAGCAATTTCTGTGGGTTTTTTTTTAAATATGTCTTTATTTGTATCAATTCATCATTACATTTTTTATTACATTATTACATGAAATTAGGTGTTCAGCTCAATAATGAACTGTTCAGAGCCCTATAGTTAACAAGATAAAATAAATTTATTTATAAGATTTAAACTTGCTGAGCGCAATCAAGTATTTAATGTAGGAGAACATCCTGTAATGGCAAAAATATTTTAAACTTAAAACTAAACACTATCCTAAAATAAAACTAATTATAAAGAGAACGAATCTCTGCGATGGAAGACTGCATCGATTTGCCTCTGAAGTTGGAGATGATTTTGTTGGCCATCTCTTCGATCGATTCAATGCCCGCAATCCGATGAAGATCTTCGGTGCTGTGCCAAGGTGGAAGCCGCAAAATCATTTTCATGACCTTGTTCTGAATCCTCTGGATGGCTTTCTTCCTCGTCGCGCAGCAGCTAGACCAAATCGGAACTGCATACATTATCGCTGGTCGAAACACCTGTTTGTAGATTAGAATCTTATTTCGCAGACACAACCTGGATTTCCTGTAGATGAGAGAATAAAGAGATTTAGTGTATTTATTACATTTAGATTGAATATCTTCAATGTGATTTTTAAAAGTAAGATTCCGATCAAGTGTGAGTCCCAAGTACTTCACGTGATCAGACCATTCTAATGAAACCCCATTAAAAGTTATGGAATGATTTTCATTAGGTTCTAAAAATTGAGCTCTTGGTTTATGGGGAAATAAAATAAGTTGAGTTTTTGAAGCGTTATGAGAAATTTTCCACATTTTCAAGTAATTCAAAAAGGAATTTAAATTTTGTTGCAATCTACTGCGTACCACCCGTAAATTTCGACCTTTGGCTGAAAGCAAAGTATCCTCAGCAAATAATCTTCTACCTTTTCCTTCTGGTACATCAGGAAGATCAGAAGTAAAAATATTGTATAAAATCGGCCCAAGTATACTGCCCTGAGGGACCCCAGGTCTAATGGGAGTCCTTTCAGAGCATGAATTTTGATAGCTTACTTGTAAGGTTCGGCTAGTCTAGGCTTGCCAGATACTTTCAGAAAAAAGCGGGACATTTCACGAAAAAAAAGCGGGACACAGCGAAAAAAAGCGGGACATTTAAGAAAATATAAAAAAAATGCTCAATTCTGAAGTCAAACTTATACTTTTACCATCAGACAAAGTTGTTCAAAGGAAGTACTCTAAGGTTTTTTCAACACAGATTGATTTTGCTCTCTTTTTCATACATGACTTCTATTTACAGTGATTTTTGCCATGTGCACCGTTATTTTCCATGGTTCTCACAAATAAACACGTTATTTGAGAAAAAATATTTCAAGTCGTACTTGTGAACGGCGGATTTGATACGCGAACCATTGTGTAATTTAAAAAAAGGGGGTTGTTTGGTTATTTGTTAAAAGTTTGAAAACATCAAAAAAACTTCCATCTTTATATACTTAGGACAATTGAGTCGAAAAAGGTGGTGTATAATATTTGGAAATTTAACTAAGATTCCGGCGAAAAAGTTTCTCTATAATTCTCTATAATTCTATAATTTATGATTATCTGGAAGCAACTTTTACAATATTTTTTTCAAACATTGGCTTACGTGCTGCAAGAACACTTGCTGAATCAGAATCTTACTATACTTCTAAGAGCTTTAGATTTATTCTGTATTGTCTTATATAAGCTTTGAAAAATGCTGCTTATTTTGAGAAAAAGTTGATTTGACAGATTTTCTGTTCATCATAGAAATCAAATTGAGACTAAACTTTGATTTTTTCCGGTGTCAGTCAGTTAACTTTGTAAAAGTTTTCCAAGAAAAAAAGCGGGACATTTTGAGGAAAAAGCGGGACAGCGGGACACTCAACAAAAAAGCGGGACATGTCCCGCTTTTGCGGGACGGATGGCAACCCTAGGCTAGTCAAATAATTTTGAATAATTTTAGTGAGATATACAGGAAAATCAAATCGAGCGAATTTAGCTACTAAACCTTTGTGCCAAACACTGTCAAATGCTTTTTCAATATCTAGAAGAGCAACACAAGTTGAATAACCTTCAGATTTGCTAGCGTTGATCATATTAGTTACACTCAAAAGTTGATGTGTAGTAGAATGTCCATGACGAAAACCAAATTGTTCATCAGGGAAAATAGAATTCTGATTAATGTGAATCATCATTCTATTCAAAATAACTCTCTCAAATAGTTTACTTAAAGAAGGAAGCAAACTAATTGGTCGATAACTTGAAGGCTCTAAAGCACTTTTTCCAGGTTTCAAAATTGGAGTTACTTTGGCATTTTTCCATTTATTGGGAAAATAAGCCAAGTGAAAACATTTATTGAAGATTTTAACTAAAAAATTTAAAGTGCTTTCAGGCAACTATTTAATAAGAATATAGAAAATCCCATCTTCCCCCGGAGCTTTCATATTTTTAAATTTTTTGAAAATCAATTTAAGTTCATCAATATTTGTCTCACAGGAACTTTCAAATACATTTTGCTTAGAAAAAATATCATCAAATTCAAGGGAAATTTGAGCATCAATTGGACTAACAACGTTTAAATTAAAATCATGAGCAGACTCAAACCGTTGGGCTAATTTTTAGCGTTTTCTGCGTTAGTTAAAATTTCTGTGGGTTTGTTTGTTTGTTTGTTTGTTTGTTTGTATGTCCTCTATAGACTCAGCCATTTTAAGAGCTAGACAGCTGAAATTTGGCATGGATGATTATTAGGACCAGAAATGATGAAAAATGTTCTTAGATTTTCGGATGACCCTTTCTGAAGGAGGTCGTCCATACAAGACAAATATTGTTTTCGCGATTATGACGTTATTTTTGGTTAGATTATGATGAAAATTTGCACATGGGGGTTTTGAAAGATGGGCAATTGATTTTAGGTATCAAATTTAGGCTCAGGGGTCGGCTAAAAGGGTCGTCCATACAACGCAAATACTATTTAAGCCATATTGACGTTATAATGCGTTGGATTGAGTTGAAAATTGGTACACGAGCGTTTTAAAAGACGGACAATCGATTTCAGGTATCAAATTTTGTATAAGGGGCCGCCAAAAGGGGTCGTCCATACTACACAAATACTGTTTTAGTTATATTGACGTTATTATGCATAGGAAAGAGATGAAATTTGGCACATGGAAGTTTTCAGGGATGAACAATCAATTTCAAGTGTCAAATTTTGTGTAGGGATCACAAAAAGGGGGCGTCCATTCTTCATACTTTTTTCTGTTTTTGCGATATTGATGTTATTATACATGGGATTGAAATGAAAGTTTGTATATTGAGGTTTGAAGGGATGGGAAATTGATGTCCGGTTTTAAATTTTGGATCAAGGGTCGGCCAAAGGGGTCGTCCACATAAACTTTCCACTGTTTAGCGATATTGTCGTAATAATGTTTCAGGTGGAAATAAAGTTTTGTCAGTGGGAGTTTTAAGGGGCAGTAATTGATTTCCAGCATTCAATTTTGGATCGGGGTTGTAAAAGTTGTGAAATTTCGGGTCACAGGTCGGCGAAAGGGGTCGTCCTTATGACGTTTCCACTGTTTTTCAATATTTTCGTAGTAATGCATTAGATCAAGGTGAAAATTTATCTACAGAGATTTAAAGAGAGGAGTTATCGTTTACATGTGTCAAATTTTGTGTAGAGAGTCAGCAAAAGAGGTGCACAGTAGGGTTTAATAAAGGGACGACTTATCTGTTATGTTGAATTATAAGTTTAAATTTCAGGAAAATGTGTCATCTATATTGACTGCTAAAAATGGCGTCGAAAAGCATAGAATCTATTTGAAAATTTAGCCCAGGAATGCAGTGATAAAATCAATATTATTTTATGCGTTAAATTTTGAATTATTGTGCAATGAAAAGGAATTTTTCTTTTGAACTATCTGCTGTTTTTGCGACATTGTCGTGTAAATTTGACGGATTAATGTGCGAACTCAAAAACGAGATTCGAAAAGAAACTGATATGTAGTTTATGAAGTTGGGTTCTTAACTTATCAAAAAGGATACTCTTAAAGCGAAGGTATTTTTCTTCAGTGTTAGGAATATCGAGATTTGTTTTATTAAAGCAATAACATCCTATCTGATCACATTGTTACTGTTGTTAGCGAAACGAAGTACGTACGGGATCAGCTAGTGTTACTTATAAATTCCAAATTTTTGTAGCAAAAATCAGTCAAGTTTCCGGTTAAAGAACATAGTTATTAATACTTCGAATTCAAAATTGGTTATTAAATTTTTGAGGCATTAAAAAGATTGAAATGTTTTGCAATACTACTACTTACTATTTTTTAATTTTTTTCTTTTTTAACTATATAGATAGGTTTTCGTATGCAGTAGATTGTTAAAATCTTCATTTTAAATTTGTACCCGGGATCCCGAGAATTACCGGGAAAAAGATCGTTAGATTTCCTGATTCCCGGGAACGCTAAAATTGCTGGGAAATGGACACTTTACTTGCATTTCATGCAGTTAAAAATCAGAGTTATTTTTTCTGAAATACAATTGTCTTAGAAAAATAATGAATTCGCGTGGAGACGCGCCGTCTTTTCCAACTTTTACGAGCTGCCATTTTTCTCTCGGTTGATTTTTTTAATGAAATTTTCACACAATTTAGTTCATCTAACGCTCTGCAAAATTTGAAGTCTTTACAGTGACTGGAAACAAAGACACAGCTAAAGATTCCAGTAAAAAATAGAAATCTCGAATTGCTTCACTAAGTTTGCTGTATCTTTAACAACTTTCATTTAAAAATCTTGGGCTTGTGATATAGCTCAGTTGGCAAGTCTGTTGTCTCCTGAGCCGATGTCCACGAGTTCGAGCCCAAGAGTAAACATCGAACACAGTTGTACCGGATAGTTTTTCAATAACGATCCGCCAACTGCAACGTTGATAAAGTCGCGAATGCCATAAAGATGGTAAAACGACTATAATCGAAACAAAAAAAAAAAAATTTAAAAATCTTGAAATTCGGTTTAAAGATGCGAAAATGATTGATTTTATAGTTTTTCAATATCAAAAGACTTACCCATGTTGAACAGCTAATAACTTCTTTGCCTAAAATGATACGATGTTAAAGTCTTGGAAAAGTTGTTCAGCGATAAATTTCTTTTAGAGAATTTATAAATTGGCGCAAAACCCATCAATAGACTCAGTTCCACAGAAGATACAGAACTGATGCTGATTATTCAGTACAAATTATTCTCTTTTCCCATACAAACCAAACAGCTCAAATTTACTCATGTAAACGTACTTATAAATTCTGCAAAAAATATGAATGAGTTTTGAATCTAAACGAAGCTTTTTAGACCCCAAAGTTAAGGAAATTCAAAAATGATCACTTCATTTGCCCGAAAACCATTGCCCAGAATAAAAAAAATCACCAGAAACTGTTAGTTATGGCTAGTTTGGAGAACCGATTTTTTCAACCTAAGCTTCTTTCGTTTGATAAACAGTCAAACGGTGTGAAAAATTTTGAAAATTCTAGGAAACTAGGAAGGTTTCTTATTGTTTATATAAATTGTGAGCGTGTTCGTTTATTTTGTAATGGTAACGACTTCAGAAAATCGGTTTTTTTTTCAGAAAACCGACTATGTCTCAGAAAGTTGATATTTGGCCATAAATTTCTTCAAGATAACATCAGATCTCGACGTTTCATGCATTTGTAAGTAATTTAAATTTCAATTTTCCAAATTTCCTTGGGCCCCTCATTTAAGATTTTTGAAATCTAAAAGTCGATTTTTGCGGGTAAAAACCGAATTTTTAAGCGTTTTGAAGCACCCCGAATCAAGTCCGAATGAGCTGAATTTATGCACATGTCAGGTTTTGAGCCAAACTACTAAATTTATATGGTCGGTTTTCGAAATTCGACATGACCCATTTGGCTGCCTATGTATATAAAAATGTCTGTCTGCCTGTTTCCTATAGGCTCGGAAACAATTGAATCGATTCGTGTGTAATTCGGCAGAAGAGGTCTTTGAGGGCCGGGGAAGGTTCCCATAAAAGCTGGAGACCCTTCCCTTCTCTGCACGGGCAGCCAACAAACATGTTTGAATATCTCGAGAACTGACTATGCGATTGAAACCTAATTTGATAAGACTGTTATGATTACGGGAAATGTTCCTTAAATGGTTTTGAACCCATTCCTCCTTTCAGTAGTGGGGAAATAGGAAGTGCGGAGACTCTGCCAGAGAGTACTCCCATAAAACTTGAATGGGATTTTTTTTAAACATAATTTCGAATCTTTACGGTGTATGTGATAAATTAACAAATATTCCAGCTGCAAAACTTTCATCTTGTGGCTACTTATCAATACCACGACAATTATTTTGATTACTTACCTAACCGGAAACCGCCACATGACAAATCCGAGCACCGTTAAGAATGCCGCCAAAACCAAACCATTCACCAGCAAACCGTAGAAATTGAGGTAACAAATATGAACAACATCTTCCGGCGTTAAGCTTCCACCCATCATCGAAATAAACGCCTGCATTCTCGGGTGAACCACCATTTCTCCGATTGATCCGGATTCAACTTCATCGCAGATCATTGTGCTCTTTGCTTCAAACCTCCCAAAACGATTGGTTGAGGTTGAAAAAACTGAAGAAAAATTTCCAGAATCACTATTTCACTTTATTCATACACGCACATGAGCAAGAGATTTTTTTTCGGATGAATTAAAACACCTTTTCCCCACTGACGAAAAAGTTGTGTTTTAATTTTATTTCTTTTTGTATTATTCAACTAGCCCTTGAGGTTTTCCCTGTTTGAATCGAACCATTTGCAACTAAAAAAAACTAACGCTTTTACACGAAATCACTTTTGTTCTTCTCCATCTCGGATGCCGTTTGGATTTTTCTCATTTAAATTATTTTTAGCCTCATGAATACGACACTGGCATCAATTGGGGTACAATACTTGAGCCATTCACTTTCCACTGCAACTAGATCACAATAAGAGCCGTATTAATATTATCCCAAAAATTATCTTTTAATTGGAATGGTTATTCCAGAAACCATTTCCGGTTTTGATTTCCGATTAACGAATATCGAACACAGGCCACGACACCTACGAGAACCGACCGCGTAGAATCTTCCGAATCGACTGGACACTGGGAAAAATCTCTGAAGCTCAATCTCATCTCATGGGATTGCTAAACAAAATTTCCTCCCTCACCAATTGATGTCTTGTTTGCATTGACCAAACGAAAACAGCACGGATTTTTTCTTCTTCTTTTTTACGCGAGGTCAGCGATCGATCCAGCGATCGCAGATTTTCGAACCGCCCTTACAAATTTTCATCTGCGATCCTCTTGTGAGAGCTAGCCGCTAGCCGGTTAAACATTTTGTTTACATTTTCCCACTCCCCCTAATACTAAACGATTTCATGTTTAGCTGTTTAACGATCTCTCTACCATCTTGGCATCTGGGTGGACGTGTGGATTTTAACCATGCACAAGTTTTGTTCTTTTTTTTTTTTTGGAGAATGCGGAATAGGTCAAACCGAACGAACGCAATAAATCGTCAAGTGAATCACATTTCATTATTGAATGGTGCAAACAGCTCAAACGAACAATCGCCCGCAACATGGTAATTAAATTGGGAAATCAATAAACTAAAATTTTGCGATTTATTGGCTGACAGCAATAACAGCAAATTAATTTAGAAAATTTCTATTTATTAGAGTGTGAAAACGTGCCTATGTCGATTTTCTACCAGACACTTGAGCTTTTTGAATTTTTTTATCCATTCTTACTAAAAATTTTCTCTCTAAAAACACTTATTTTGTTTCATTACCTTTAAGAAAATTTTAAGATAAAAAAGGGACAGCCAGTGACTCTGCAATCCTAGAGACTATGTGAACATTTTCATTTCCTTTTTTTCTCATTTTTCCAATCGCTTTGAAGTCTTTAGCAAAGTGGGAGACTTCATTTTTAACATTTTTTTTCATAATTTTCTTTCTAGATGAGGTTCATATTCAAAATCTAAGCTTGTACCACTTAGAGTCAGGCAATATTTTTTTTTACTGCATCTCCTTTCGTTGTCGTACCGAGAAACAAATGACAGCGTTTGTTTATCAAGTGGTGAAATTTTTTGTCAGGATTGGTACACGCGTTTAAAAGTATCCAAGATAAAACGCGAGAATGCCCACAATGCAAGAATTTCTCAAGCCAAGTTGTATAATTGACAATTTTACATTTGGCTATTGAGGGCAGAAAAAAGTTTTCATCACTGCAGCAGGCATGTATGGAAAAAATTTCAATAGAAGTATCTTCAGAAGATAGCTAAGCCCTATATCCAGTCGTAGGAAAGCCCCGTGAGGTTCTAGATCGATCTTACTAGCACCTGGGATATATTTAAATGGTACCAGAAGAATAATTTTGATGTTTTTGTATAAAAATTTGATCCACCAAACTACAGGGTGGCCAGTGAACCGGGGCAAACCGTGGATTGAAAATGGCACCGGGAAAAAACCTGGAATTTTGAATCAAACCTGGGAAAATTCTAAGTAGGTAGTGTAAAACTGTACAAGACGCACCAGCTAAGCATAATTGCTATTTATAGAGATACCAATCATTTAAGAACCAAATTGAAATTTGACGACGATTCAAGGATGAAATTTGCGTATTATCGAAAAGAAAAAAAATGATAAAAACACGATTTTGACTTTGTTTTTGCACAAAACTAAAACAGCCATAAAACCCGCGGGGTAGAACGCCAAAACTAGTGGACAGAACCAAGGCCGGATTAAAGGGGGGGCAAAAGGGGCAATTGCCCCGGGCCCCCCGGCTGAGGGGGGCCCCCCGAGGGAAAAAAAGGTTTTAACATTACTTTTTCTATACAACCTCAATTTCTTCAAATCTATGAAAAGAAATCAAAACTAGAAAATCGAAATGAAAACTTTAAATATAACATCTAAAGGGGCCCCCGTGAAATAATATCTAGAATAGTTTTTCTCTTACATAAATTAAGGGGCCCCTTAGCAGTGAAGAAATTCTGCCGCATTTTCGGGATGAGAACATCAAAATCTTTTTATTGAATTTCAAAATTTTCAACCCAAAATCTGGACAAAAATAATGTAGACCAAATTCGAAAAAAAATTTAAGAGAATATGAGGAAAAACACCTAAAATTTTTTTTTTTTATTATCGAAACATCTCAGTCAGGATATTCTGTACAGAACAGGTAAAATAAAAAAAAACTTCTCATTTTCATTAAATACAAACGTCTTGCACAATTATAATGTTTATTATAACGTGATATTTCCAAGTAATGGTGACTGCTCTAAAAGCTGTTTTCCTCGAAACTGGCTTAAAGTGCTAAGGGAGAACAGAGAAGCTCTATGATAAACATTTCAAAATTTTATCCAGGCAGTATCCGGATAATTATTGAAATTTTCGTTGGATGATAAATTCTAAACCCTTTTGAATTTTTGAAAATAAAATCTATAAAAAAAATTGGACCAATCGACAGTACTGAGTTTCTTTATTGAATTTCCATTAGGTTTAAAATTCGTATTTGAACATTTTCAACTGATTTCTCCAAAATTTTACTTTTTACTGAAGTCAATATCCTGAATTCAGCTTATCATTTTCCAAATGATCATTCTCAAATTATCATTAAAACGATCTCATAGTTGAGTTGGTAATATCATTGAGTGATTCTTTTAACATGAATATTTCTATGTTTTTTCATATTTAATTTTTCCAGATTCAATTCATTAATATTTTCAAGTCTTGTGTTGTTACTTCAGTTACTGAAGTTCAGTTTCATGGTTTTCTGAATTTTGGAAACTCATGATCTTTGTTTTAAGTTCTTAACTCATTTGGATTCCTTATCTGACTTTTTTCAATGATAACTGATTGTGTATTTTAATCGTTTTTTTTGAAACGATCATTTTTTCACTGGCTTCGCGGGCATCGAATGAAACTTTTTTCACATTCAGAATAACAATTTCATTTTTTTATCTGATGAGAATCATATTCATAAACATCCCATGAAAATGTTTTGTTTGTGTTCCAAAGATATAAAATTGGAAAACACATTTGCTGTAATTTCTGCTTTGGCTCTGATTGTAACTTTGGATATCTGTGTTTATAAATTCATATTTCGTTCCTCAAAACTTGATTTGCAATTAAGATTTAGATTTAAGACACTGAATTGTGGTTTTTAAAATAATCATATTTAAAGTATTGAGTTCTTAATTTTCTTCTGTATCTCTATGAAATATGAATTAAATTATTTTGTTTTGTTTTTGAATTTTGTATTTTATGTTTCAAATCTTCCTGATATTTTCCAATTATCATAAGGTTAAAAATTTCTCGATGAAGCACAAACCAGACGATCAATGATTAAATGAAAAACATTTGATATATCTATCCCATCATTATTCAAAATCGGAGAATTTTAGTTGATGATAAGAGTATTAAAAAAATTGAGAATAAATTTTTTATTTGGAAGCTCAAATCAGAGTTTTCATTTTGAGAAATTTCTAAACTCTTCTGCGATGTTTGCACTTGATTGATTATTAATTTTTAATTTAAGATACCAGAAACCATCTTCTACACAGATAACATGGCAATTTGAAGAGAGTATATTGAACTCATCTCCAGTTCTTTAACACGTTCAAAATGTTCAGGATAGCATGCGAAAAAAAACATCGAATCATAGGGCCCCCCAATAAAAAATGCCCCGGGCCCCCCGATGGCTTAATCCGGCCCTGGACAGAACGCACCAAACAGGAAGGGTGGTAAGAAATAGAACAATGATTATAAGGAATGTAATGATTGAAACACCAAATGTTTAATTACATGTCATCGTATTTTTGTAAACTAACCATTCTTTGGCTAAAAATCATTTAGTATTGCTAAACTCATCGAAAATTTCG
The DNA here is from genome assembly GCF_029784155.1 of Uranotaenia lowii. Taxonomy (NCBI): domain Eukaryota; kingdom Metazoa; phylum Arthropoda; class Insecta; order Diptera; family Culicidae; genus Uranotaenia; species Uranotaenia lowii. The sequence goes on along the minus strand of NC_073692.1, from coordinate 163,229,431 downwards.
CTTTTCAAAATACACTTTTTCATGCCCTTCAAGTAGGCAACGAAATTCAATTTTTTTGACTGTTATAGTGATATCGCGGCAAACATGGCGGCCGATAATTTTTTCGAGTCAAATATTGGTGCACCGTTTGAACTCGAACAAGGACAAAATTTGTTATAATTATGCATTGTTATCGTAATTTGGGAGTCAGCCAATAAAAAGAATAGCATTTTGTTTTGATATTCGGATTTTCTCAAAAGTTAACAGCATTCAAAATTTGAGCGTAAAACAAGTGGTCTTGTAGGCATTCTGCCCCAATTTTCATATGATTGATTTTTGATGAAATTCGGAGGAAGTTAATAAAATACAACAAAAATTTCATAGTCTTCCGAAAGTGCACATGAGTGGATAAACGATAAGCTGTAGTTTCATCAGATTGCGCAGGCTGTTTTACCATAAAACCTTATATGTTGCTTATGAAAAATAACAAGTTTCACGCTGATTCCATTAATACTTCTGTTTCTAAGAACTAAAGTAGTTTTTGTTGTCTTTTCATGTATTGAATGATGAAAAAGCTTGTTTGCTACAATACAAAAATAAAGACAAACATCATTCGACGCCGTTGGTTGGTGTATATTTGAGAAATAAGGGCATGGGCCATCTTACCCCGCTGGTGCGTCTTGTACAGTTTTCCCCTAGATTGTTTTTCTGATACTAAAACTTATTGAATCCTAAAGTTCAATGTGATTTTTTTTACTCAAAGTCGTTTATTTAAGGATGGGAAACCATTCGGGAATAGCGAGAAAAAATCGGAATAATAATTTCATAAGAAGGGGAGATGAGGGCATAAAGAGCAACCGGGGTATAGAAAGCTCTACTCTTTTCTACAAAAGCACATATTTTCTTTAATAAATTTTAATGAGGAATAGTTTCGTACTTTTTATCAATAGTATTTATTTTTTAGCAAAAAAGATATCTCCTAATCATCGTTACAGAACTATTTAGACAAAAAAACAACTTGGTTCTCAAGTGAGGGAAATATTAACCTAATTTTTGAGCACCAGAAAATAAGCTCTTATGATCGTTCAATCTTCTTGAACTATAATGTACGCACAGCAACATGATGTACACATTGTGCCTCAACTTTTACCATCATTAAATATTTGATTTTTCACTAGAATCAATTTGAAAACGCGTTCTTACTTGAACTTGTTGCCTCGGGCCGAACAGAACTCTTTTGATCGGACCACGATGAGCGTTTTCTGCCGTAGAATCTAGCAGCGAATTCAACATGATGAAGTGAACGGAATTATAGAAGTACAGATTGACTAGTTTACCGCAGACGATTTAGCCTATTGGTAAGGTGTGGGAGAGGTAATCAGCAGACTCGAGTTCCATTCCTGGCCAAGGTGATTTTTTTCATGTACCATTCATTATCGATTATTTTGATAGTTACATTATACGGCTAGTAGCATCATCCTCCAAACAAGGCACCAGAAACATAATGTGTGGCACCAGAAACATTTGTGGGGCGATCAGAAGCAGTAAAACTAGAGCTGAACGACAAATCAGACAAATATTTTGAATTAAGGACGCCAAAATCTTCTAATGACAATCGTTGATACAAAGGTAACAAAAACGCTGTTCCCCTTGTGAAATAAGAATTTATCATAATAAACATATATACCCGTTTCAAAATTCAAACTGTATTTGGTTGCTCTGCGACGTAGTTCCACCTCCCCGTGGTGCAGAGTGGAAACGTGTCTCAAGACTTGTCACCTGTAGATGTACGGCCAAGAGAACTATACGTCACACTTGGTACAGTCAGCTACCGACGGGCTGTGTGCCGAGTGTGACAAAAACGTGGTGTGACCGGGCACCTTGGTACCAGTGCGCAGTTGCAAGAGGAAGGGTCGGAACGTGTATCGGGTAGTCGCGACCCCGATATGCGGGACGACCAAATGTTTGAGCGGGTTTCCATCGATCTGCCTTTTGGGGAGGTTCCTGGCCCCGATTCGCGGATACGATTGACTCACGACAGACAGAGGGGCCTTGTGCCGTAACATGTGCCTCAGGTTGAGTCTTGAAGAGTCGAGACGGAGAAATAGTTGGATGTGTGGTTATCTCCAGACCCGAGGAGAGGCGAGTTGTTCTTGTCTCGAATTGGGTCAAGAGACGTACTGAACGAGGGCTCTCGAGACACGAGGAGAGGTGGGTATTGACGCCTCAATTTGTGTCAAGAGGAGGAATGTGAGAGGGTCTCGAGTCACGAGGTGTTCTCGTCTCGAATTGTGACAAGAGGCCGTATGTGGGACTCGAGTCACGAGTAGCGGCGAACGGACTGTCAACCCGTGAGTCGTGAATCGTGACAAAGCACGTATAAACGAGTATTTGCCGTGGAGCGCATTGCGCGAGTATGGTCTCCCATGTCGGGTATAGCCTTCGTTGCCGATCAGGATGGGAATTATGGCTAGAGGCCCCAGGTGGACTTTATGGCGTAGGGGTACATAGTATCATGAGTCGTCCAATTGCACCCATGGACCCAGAGTAGCAAACTGGGGGGACGCGGAGGCTCGCCGTGCCTTGGAATGCAATCCGTAAAAAGGATTTACCACCTGGGTGATCAACTAATAAAAAAAACTGTATTTGGTTGGGCTTCGAACAGACTGAACCACGAGAAATAATTTATGAAACAACAGAATTTGAACCTCATGCAATTTACATGCGAGGCGAAATGGCGAAATTTAATGAAAAGTATTTGTGAACAAAAGTTAAGTGTCCCTTAAAAATGTCGCGGCGTTCGACATGGTTGAATTCCTACCATTTAATAAAATTAAACGTAACAGATGAATCAATTTCAATTTTGGATCACTATCAACTCTCCATGGAAAAAACGCTACAATTAAGGTGTGTATTTTATAAAAAGCTGGCATATTATCATAACAGTTGGTATAGTAAGCAAGCGATGTATAATGTTCACTGTACACACAAGAAACTATTAAGTTAGGAAAGCTTAATCACAAAAATACCAAGCGTTACGTAACAAAATTTGAAAACACCCCCTATTCAACTGTTTCTGCGTAACACAGCATAACAAATTGCAATTCCTCTCCCCCCTAAGTGCGTTGCGCAATATTTGAACGGCTCCATGAGTAGATTCCAGTTGTAATGGAACATTCAACAGAAGATTATTGCGATGAGACTTCCAATCATGATTAAAAGATTTCAGTTGTAAAGCCATCTGAAGATGACTTTACATTGGGACTTGCAATCACGAGCAAGAGTTGTGATTAAATGTTGAAAATGTGAGAGTGGATTGAGACTGCTGTTTGTTAAAAATATGAAAGCGAGCTTCGGTTCAGGTTTTATTATTCACGTTTTACGATTTGTGTTAAAATAATTTGAAATAACTGTCTGTTGGTTATGTGAAATTGAATTGAAACTTACTGCTGAGAATGTATTAACGGATTGAGACATGTTTGTTGGGAATGTTAAAGTTAATTGAGACTTATGCTTATTGAATATGTGAATTGGGATTCAGACTGCTGCTTGTTGAAAATGTAAAAGTTGATTTAGACTTCGTTTTTTCTGGAATTTAAAAGCAGATTGAGACTTCTTCTTGTTAATATTGCTATAGTGGATTGAGATTTACGATTAATGTTTATGAAAAAGTTGCTTGAGATCTTGCTGTTGTTGGTTATATAAAGAAGGATTGAGACTTGTTTCTGTTGAGAATGAAAAAATTGTAAGACATGTCTTTGCCGATTTAGGTTTTACACACTGAATGAACCTGAACAACTTAAGATTAACATTTATCATCCAGTATTGATTGAGACTTCTGCTTGTTCATTGTGTTAAACCGGAATGAGCCTTCCGGTGTTGTTGATTATGTGAAAGTGAATTGAGACTTCCAGCTATTGATGTTGTAAGAGCGATTTGTATCTTTTGGTCAATGTTTTTGCAAAAGTGGAATGAGACTTCTGTTTGGTGAAAATGTTTGAGGGAAATGAGACTTCTGTTTAGGTAAAATATTGAAGCGGAATTAAGCTTTTTTCTGTTGAAAATGTGAAAAGGATTGAGTCTTTTTGAAAATGAAGGAGTGCATCGAGATTGTTGCTTATGAAAGTGAGCATTAAGAGTTTTGCCTACTGAAAAAAAAATGAAAGCACGAGTTGGGAATTCTGCATGTTGATCATGTTAAATCGCAGGGAGATTTTCAATTGTAAAAAAACAGAAAAAGGGAACTTACGTCTGTTAAAAAAAAAAAAATAGCGAATTGAGGCTTCTGCTTATTGAAAATGTAAAAGTGCCATGAGATTTCTGTTTGTTGATTATGCTTAAGTGTATAGAGCCTTCGGCTTGTTTACTATGTTGAAGCGAATGTGGACAAGATAAATGTGTATGTGCCTATCTGAGTGAATGTTTGTATTCGTGGGAATATGCGCACCCTGTTACATAGTTCGCCTCCACGTGGTACAGGGTGGGGAAACGAAGAAATACGGCAAAATGAATCAGTTGTCATGTCATTAGTAACTGATTCCAGTTGTGACGGGACATCCAACTGTAGATGATTGCGATGAGATTTCCAATCACGAGTAAAAGATTCCAGTTGGGACGGCAACTGAAGATGATTGCGATAAGTCTTCCAATTATGAGTAAAAGTTTCGAAATAGATTCCAGTTAAGATGGGACATCCAATTTAACAAAATGCGATTGAAGATCTTAATTTATCTCATTAAAATGTTTCCCACATGAAAAAGTTAGAATAAAAATATTTATTCCTATGTTTCAATCGTTAGAGTATAACATGAACTTCATAATGCCATATTTTCAAAGCAATAGCAAACTCTAATTTTTTTAAGGAAGCTTCCAAAATGTATGTTTTGTGTTTAATTGATCCCTAGAGTCCAAAAAGATATATTTTTTCAGAATGGATCGGGATCAATGGTTATCACTAAACTTATAATATTTATTCAATAACTCCTGTTTATGCAGTAATTATCTTTTAGAAAGGACTCAAAATACTGTATTTATCTAAAACTAGAAAATTGCGCCTTAAAGTATGCAATAACTCTAAAGTAGTAGACGAGCTTTCAAAATTCTCGTTGTATAATACTAATACTACATACTGTAAAATGAGAAATAATATGGCAAGAAATTGTCAACGGACCTTTAATCTTTGGATTTTGCTAGATTTTTGCCTTGGGTCAGGGCACCTGAATTAAGGATCAAGACTTGAGAAAAGAGACTTAGTCTCTATTAACCTAGTAAAAATATAACAATTTATTTCGTTTCACAAAAATGCTTCTAGTTCATCTGAGAGTTCATGTATCGATCTAACTTTTGGAGCATATGATCTTGAAATTACATGCTATCATAAAATGCAAAAGACGGCGAGTTGCTACATTTTCACAAAAAGATATGATGAAAACAAGAAAAGAGGATCAAGTTTCCCTATCCTCCCCTGACGGAAAACTCGGATCTAAGCTTCTGCCTGATTGCCATTCCTAACAAATGACAAAATTTATAAGAATTGTATGTCGAAAAAATCTCACATTTCCATAAATTTTCAATGCCTCGATCGTTGTTTTTAGTGTAGATGTTGAATTGGAAGCTATCCGGAGTACTCAATTTGTCATATTGTTTTCAAACACACCTACAAAGATTAAATTCGATTGGAAAAGTTTGTAAAAAATATTCAATTAGTCCAAATCTAATAAAGAATCTTCGTATTTGTTCACCTCTAATAACTGAAATCTTCAATTTAGATTTAGGAAAACAAAAAAAAATCCTTAATCCATTAAAAATATTTCGTTTTATATGTATTAAAATATCGTGAGCCGTTCAGTGTTTTGTCTTGATTTTTTTTTCAGATGAGTATTACGTTAGGGAACGATTAATTTAAAACCAACAGATTCCTTTTAATTCAATCACGGTAAATGAAAAGTTCATATACCAGTATTTCGATAGCTACTTACTACCTTCTTCAGTGAACGTTTTCGATAATCGAATCGAAAACGTGGTTGAATTAAAAGGAATCTTTCGATTGCTTTGATTCAGTTGAATCATTCAACCAAGTAGGCTCATACCACAACAGAGTAAAACCAACAGTTCTGGAAAAAATTTCATCCAGAGTTTAAAAAAAATGATCATTTAAAAAATTTCTCTTTTCTCTAGATATTTTAGAATAAGTTTTTTTTTATAAAGTCAATATTTACTTAAAAAGCAATTAAAAATTTTGTTTTCATGCAAATTTGTACGTACATCTAGGCTGAACATACAAAGCCATTTTAACTTCATGTGTTGATTCAAACATAATAAGGTGTTATAATAAAAAAGTCATTTTTCAAATTTCGAGGGGTTTACCATCTTTAAACCATTTCCGAAACATTATTTTCGAAACAACAGAAATTTCAGAATTTTGAGTAAAACTTCCTTAGAAGCAAAAAGTTCCTTCTTCTTGAGATAGGAAAAAATCCTTTTATTATTCATGTTACTTTCAATTTCCAATTTTTGTGTTGCACTGTGTAATTGTTAGTAAAATTTTGTAAAATTTACTGGTGTATTTTAAATGCAAAATTTAAAAAAAAATAGTGCTTCTGAACTTCCCAATGGATTTTTTCGTGAAAAGTGCATTGGATACGGGGAGAGTCTCCTCTATAACGTGACAAATATTCAAAGATGTTCAATTATTCTCTTGATGGTACCAAAATTTGTCTAATAGTATTTAAGTAAATTAAATAATAATCGCAACACTACTCATGTCAACCAAGATGTTGCTCTACTACAATTTGATTCAAATTTCAGAATAATATGCTTTGATGCTCTTGTTGAAAGAAAAATCTTATATAAGCTGCCAGCTTATTAGGCGATCAGACCTAAAACAAATTTATAATGTTCAATTGTTAACTTATCTGAGCTACTTTTTAAACGTATCTCGATTTATATTTTTTTTAAATACTATTTTTTTTAGTTTTTTTATAATTATGGCTTGTTTTAAAAATAGATAGAATAAATTGGAACTTTCTCTTAGAAAACCCACCAAAAATACACTACCTGACAATGAAGCCTCCATTTTTGTACTCCTGTTTGTATGTAATCAGATTCGACGCGATAAACACTGGGAACATCGGAAGATTTATGCTAATCTAATTTCACTTGTTCAGCGCCGAGTGCACCGGGATGCTCTTTTGCTTTTCTGATGCGACTGAAATCGATCGCGAGAGATGGGTTTTCGGCTCGATTGGTAGAATTGCCCTGTTTTTTTTTTTGTATTTTTTGAACCAACGTTTACCGATGTGGGCGAAGCATTTATTGCATCCGTTGAATTAAATTTTTAACATCCCTCGCGAGGCGAAAGATTTGTAATGCAAATTGGGGTTGATAGTTGTTTCCGTAAATTTTCTGCATGTTTGACATTTTCATGGTCGAAAAACTATCAGGACTACGTTTTTGAATATTTCAGAAAGTAAACTGAGCAAATTAAAAAAAACGCACGGTTTTATCTGAATAAACAATTTCAATTGAGATTTTTTTTAAATGGCTTGTATAATCAAAATACATTTAAAAAAAAATGAATCTCATTAACTACATGTTTACAAATCCTTCCCTGTCTATTTCTTTCCTGTCAGTGAAACTTTCAACTTCAGGCTTCCTAATTGGTTATCATTTGCCGAACACAAGCCAATTCAAAATGATATATTAGAAGCGGTATTTGGTTTTCCATTGAGCCGGTTTGCGGTTTCGGTATTACCGGTTTTAATTACCTCACTTCCTGTATCTGTCTGATTCACCGTGTGAGTAGTTGAAACCACCCCGCCAGGCCACAAATGTGTTTATGCACGAGTAAAAATTCATTCATCATTCCGAGAAAAGGCAAGTATTAAGTTTGGCAAACACTAACAAGTCAAGGCGTTTGTAGTGTTGTTGATGTTTGGGCAAACCGAAAAGGGAAGAATCATCTGTACCACATGGTGGTGTTTTTTTTACTTGGGATGCACCGGAATCCACCTTCGTAAATTTCTTACGTTCCACCCCTTCAGGGCTAGACAAGAAAAGGCGGAAAGAAAACCGTAAAATTTTTGTTTGGATTCACACCAACGTGCTTCTCCTCCCCAGCTGAGCCACAAGATGAACGTAAAAAGATAGGTAAATATTTTTCGAACACTTGTTTCTGATGCTTTGAATCTACGCCAACGATGTCTGGAAACACACGCATGTAGCATTCGAAAATTGGGATTATGGGTCGAGAAATTTAAGCACCGGATTCATACAATGAATCGTTTCTCGTCTGCAACATCACTAGAACAAATACCGATGAACTAATTTTTTCGAATATTTTTAATTGCTATGTTAAGTTGTTTTTGAGATCAAGACAATTTAAAGCTAATGTCTATCAGACTACATACCTAATACATAGGAGATACTTGATTCCATTGTCTTATTTACATCATATCTGTTAATGAAAAATATAGAAACTCGCCGTCTTAACAGATTCTGAAAGCATAAAATTTCAAGTTTCTGTGCTCCAAAAATTATAACGATACTTGATCCCTTACATTAATTAAAGGATTTTTCGCAAAGCGAAAAAGCTGTGATTTTTATATTGATCCATTATTCAAGGAAATTTGGTCCTTCATTCAGGGACGTTTCAACTTTATTAAAAATCAAGCAAGCCGATTGGTAAAAAGTAGATTTTTTGGCCATATTACTTTGTTTTTCTCAGTTTCAAAGTCTTAGATATTAAGATTTCTGAAAGTTTGTCTACAACCCTCTACCCATAGCATACTTTCAGGCGAAAATATACATTTCTTAGATAACATCAAATCTTATTGAGATATTTGGAGGCGAACTTCGACATTTTCTTCTTCTTAAATTTGTCGTCCACATCTAACTTGCTCTTGCCAGTGAAAAACTCCAACTCCGGAGTTTGCTTAAAATCGGCTTTTATATATGTTTTGTCGTCTAATACAAACAATACACATCAATGAGAAAGTGTGCAAAATGTGGTTGATTTTACTCAATTGTAAAAAAGTTATGCCCTGTTGAATGTGTCGCAATAATTTCGTGTTTGGCCTTTAATGAAAAGCAACGATTAATTTAGTTGAAAGACATGTCTTTTTGAGCTCAAGGGATCAATTGAACCCATATGCTACATTTTAGAAAACTCTTGAGACGTCTGCTTGTCAAGAAGTGCTTCTGTTTGCTTAAAAAATTAACTTAATTAAGACTTCTCCTTGTGAAACAAATGTTACAGCACTTCGAGACATCTACACGGAGAAAAAAGACGACAGTTGTTCCAATTATTTCAGCTTTTCATACCAATTATCAAAATTCAATTATAAATATAGTAGATTCAATTATACACTGCTGATTGACTTTATACAATTAACTATAAAAATTATAGATTCAACTATAATGATATGTTTGATTCAACTATGAATATGTTAGATTCAACTCCAATCATATAATTGAATTCAGGTATTCAACTATAAATATAATAGATTCAATTACGAACTGCTGATTGACCTGCAATTCTTATATATAAAAATGGAGGCGTTTTCTTTGTAACAACATCACTAATGAATGGTCGATCGGAATGAAGTGAAATTTGGTATCCGAGGGTTTTTTGGGTCAGAGATGGTTTGTATAATAGTTTCAAGAATCTCACTTTTTATGAAAGGGGGGTCCCCATACAAAGTCATCTCTTCTTCACATCATCTTATATATAAAAATGGAGGCGTTTTCTTTGTAACAACATCACGTATGAATGGTCGGTCGGAATGAAGTGAAATTTGGTGTCCGAGGGCTTTTTGGGTAAGAGATGGTTTGTATAATAGTTTCAAGGATCTCACTTTTTATGGAAAGTGGTCCCAATACAAATTCAACTTCATTTGTTACGATTTCCATAAGAATCAATTCGCGAGCACGGTGCAGTTAAGGACGTGTAGATGAAATTAAACATTTATTACGATTTATACTTTAGAAAGTGAAACGAAGTTTACCGGGTCAGCTAGTCAACTATAAATATAATAGATTCAACTAGAATGGTATAATTGATTCAACTATAAATATGATAGTTTCAACTACAATCGTTTTATTGAACTCAGGCATTCAACTAAAATTTTTATAAATTGTGCTATACTTTGATGATTGACAATCACAAGCAAAACCGACCAGGAGGGAACCTATTATGTGTGTTCTGACAGCAGTTGTAGTAATGTACCAGCTCGGCCGGTGTGGGCGTCGTTTGACCAACTGCGCTCTGGTTACCAGCAAAACCCGAAAATCCCAAAATCTACGTGGCCCTCCATCCCAGCTGACCGATCGAAAAGTGGACTATCCGGAAAAAGTCTTGATAAGTACCATGAAGATACGTCCAATACTTCCACCGAAATTCCCGGCCGAAGAAACCAACAAAAAATATGGACTACAGAAAACTGCCAGGGCCCCTAGTGGAAAACGTCGATTCAACTTGGGGTATCACGGTGGAAGGTTGACATAGGTTGACAGGGTCCACTGCATATTCTGCAGAACGATGTTACTAATCGGCGACAGCAGATGTGCTGCTGCACAGGAAAAGAGGACAAAAACTATGGAACCAAAATAGGTAAAATTAACAATTACTTTTTTTAAACTGTGACCCAAAGATGGGTCTTGACTCAAACATTCAGTCAGCGAAACTTATTTTTTGTAGAGAAATGAATCCAACTGTAAGTTGAAAAATAGTCTAGTCCCTGAAATTTCAACTTACAGTTGGATTCATTTCTCTACAAAAAAAAATTAACAATTACTTTATTTATTCAATATTTTTTAATCCGTTTTTGTTCAATTGAATTTCATGTCTCTGGTGTTGTACCTATTCCAGTATATGTACGGCGAGCTATGGCTATTAATTTAATTGGCTGTTGTTAAGTGCATATATTGCTATTATTTTATCAAAAATAAATACAAATTGAAAAAAGAATAGAAATAATTTAAAGCAACCCGCTACAGAAAACAACCAACAATAAATATGATGACTTCTAATTGAAACATTAGTTGAATCTACAATATCTATAGTTGAACTCAATAAATCAACCATAAAATATAAAAGAATCCATCATATTTATAGTTGGATCAACTATACCAGTATAGTTGGATCAACTATATCAGTATAGTTGAATCTACTATACTTATAGTTAAAAGCTGAAAATCAACCATAGGATCAAAGTTGAATCTATTATACATAAGGTTGAGTTCTTAAAATCAATCATACGCATATAGTTCAATTTATTATATGTAAAGTTGAATGCACAATATCATAAAGATGAAAGTTGAATATTTATAGTTGATAGAGAATTAATCAGAAATATGATTTAATGTACATGGAAAATTATTGGAAATACTATACGTTTTTCTTCGTGTAGTTCTAAATTGTGGAAATATTGTGGTTCAAAAATTGAAATGTTTTGAGATTTCTTCTTAGAGAAAAAGTAACGTAAATAGGGCATCTGTAAAACTGTTTTATTCATGGGTCAAATCTATACAAAACTGGATCACCGGAAATGATCCCTGACATGAATAATAAACAGACCTGACTTCATTTCTCCACAATATAAAAAAACAGTTTGCCCGTCAGGAAATAAACTAAATACGGTGGTTAAATCGTGCGCAAAATATTTGGAACGCTAGTGAAGAGATAGTTTTATAAGTTTCGCATTGGCAGGTTTCCTGCCGAAAACTTTTCAATGAATAGTCTCGCCTGTATTTTTCGGAGACAATAAAAAAATTGACAAATTTGATGTCTAGCACTTGAGAAGGGTGACGATCTGTGGAAGCCGCAAATCAGTCGGTGTTTCATCACGATTGACATGATGAACGGCTAAATGTACAAAGAAGACTGCCTTCAAAGGCGACCGTTTTCCCTTCATATCACTTCAATAAGTTCCACAAAGTTTAAACTCTGTTTTGGTTTGATCTAGAATTGTGCCATTGCACTAAAACTATGGTTGAGTGATAAAAATTCATATATTTTGTTTTTATGCCGAAGGATGATGATCGGCATAATTTGTCATAACTTCAACCAAATTAAAAATTTTGAGTGATTTTGAAAGTCAAGCTTCAGGAAATAAGAAACGTAATCAAAAATAGCCTTGATTTGAAAAAGGGTGGTTCATAGTATGCTTTATAGATGTCGCACGTGGTGCTCAAAAATTAAAGTCGAAAAATTTCTTCATTGATTGTAATCTTGAAATCCACATGACAGAACGTCACAAAAAGGTGCACATTTAAACATTACATCACTATGCAGCTCCTTTGAAAATTTCATCAATTTCCATTCATGCATTCAAAAGTTATAAACAAAACAAAGTGTGAATGAGACCTACATACAACATAGGCAATAGGCGATGGAAGCGAAAAGTTATTCTTTCTCTCCTTAAGAAAACCCCGTAAGATCTGTCAAAAGTTGGGTGGAATTTTAGCTGCATCCCACTTGCACTAGTGGGAAACCATCACCCAAATTCGGCACAGCGTCCATCGCCTATTATTGAGCATTGCGAAAATGGAATCTTAATCGTGCCGTTTTTTGATTGATTTCTTTTTTCAGCTTTGAAGAACATGTTCATTAAATTTTGGGCTAAATTTGGGCCCAAAACTGCTGTTCAGACTGAGGCTACACTTTCCATAAAATTCACAAAGAACACAGTTGAACATTTCTTTCTCATCTTTTCTTGTAAGATGACACCTCTAACGTAATTAGATATATTTGGTACTTTCATATTATTTCTATTAATCTATTTCTCAGTTGGAGAGGATTATTTTTCCCTAGGACAACTTTAATTTACATTATATTTTATCGTAACTAATCTTTAAGATAATGTTTAGGTAATTCGCCTTTTTCTTTTGTCAGAATCCTAACTCCATTACACAACTTTTAACTATCAATTCTCATAGCCTCTAGCATATATCTATACTGAACCGAGCCTATCAACCGTCACAATATGTTCCCCAAAAATGACCAACAATTAATGCCTCACCGAAAACGGTTCGATGATGCAACAACGACACAATATTTTGGCACATGGTGTCTCCGAAAGCAAATACAAAAAAAGCACAGTGTCACTTTTTCATTCCAGCAGCAGCAGCAGCAGCAAACGTGGCTCATATCCGGTGAGGAAGTGAATTGGCGGCCATATCTTGTCGCTTTTTGGTGCGTTTTATTGCTCATCGTCAATTTATGTTATTGTTTTTTTTTCTCACACTCCGGTCGGGAAAGTGGGGTACCTACCGGATTTTTTTCTGTTGCCGTCGTCGTCGCGAGGGTACGCATTTTCCGCCGTTCATCATTTTCTCCCCTCTATTATACATATCGGTTTATATCGATACAGAGCCAAGTAAGTACCTACTACCGGTAGTAAGCCGTCGAACCACAAACATTTTAGCGCGTCGCAATATAAATCAATATTTTATGCGACCAAGTTGCTGCAGGTTGTTGTTTGCATGTCATCCACGTGCCGAGGCAGATTTTTGCACTTCTGTTTTTCCTTCGACGATCCCCGTTCTTTTCCAGCGTTTTTTCTGATGCAAATGAAAAACGGGGTGATAGTTCAGAGATTGATGATCAAACGTTGCAACATTGTTCTAAACTCTTTGTATGCTATTATTTAGTGAGCACATTCTTAAAGTAATTTAATCATATTATCATTGAAAAAAAAACAAGTTATCCAAGGCAGAAGAAAGATTTTTTTCAATACCAACGGCCTGATAAATGGTCGTGTAAAATTTGTCGACTTGGTACCCACGTACCAATCATTACTGAATAAACTTCTGCTGGATCATCAGTGAAAGCGTCGTGTAAACTTCAAGCACACTCCAACATAAGTCGTCTATCACTAGCCGATAAAAGATTGGCTGCCGTCCCGGTAACATTCCGGAAAATCTTTCGGGGAAGCTTCGCTGTCCGCTACAGGACAGACCATCAAATCGACGCCTGTCTCTACTTGCGCCTGTGCCTGAGCCTAGTAAAAGTCCAGATCAATCCTGTACATTGATACCGGAAGGGTTTGCCTAGAATTCCCTAGCATTCCTTGCCATCAAAGGCGACCCCAAATCCGGAAGGCGGACTTTTCCCCTTGAATTAAGACCCAAAAAAACCCCTAAGAGAATCAACCGTGTCCGACGCATAATATATGCGGTGGATGTGGTACCAATAGCTTATACGGAGTTTTGAAGATACGATCATCGTAAAGACCGAAAAACGTCTTGCGACAAATGCAACAATTTGAAGTGATCTTAAGCTACCCTAACTGAGCGAAAAAAGCCGTAGGGGAGGAGCGGGCTATATGCGCCTATTAAGCAGAACACTGATTTAATCAAATATCACATCGAATATGTGTACAAAAACTATATACACGTGTGCAGGCATCTGTTTTCTATACATTGGAGTACTTTTTATGTTAAAATTTTCTTCCGTTTTTGAGAAAACAATTTTATGATAAGTGTTGTCTAAAATGCCGAACTTCAAACCGTGCGGGCTAAATGCGCCTATTTATGTTTTGTACAAAATTCCTGTTTTTGGGCAATATTTCCGTATAATTTCATTGAAACTGATAGAAAGTAATAATTTCCGTACGACAAAGCCAAAGTTTTATCAAAATCTATGTGTATTATAATTTTATGGAATAAAACAAAAGTTAGGGTTGCCACACTATGAAGGCAGTTCATCCATGAGAAAAACTTTATCAAATCTGTTTTAAGATCTTCAAATCTCTCTTAAGATGTTAATCAGGGCTTAGATTTGAAGGTTCAATGATAAAAATCATATATTTATTCTATTTAACCTGTTATTTTAGGATGGAGGCATTTTACAAACATGATGGGGGCACACAAAAACACTCTATTATTCCACTATATAATCATTATTAAACCTCCAAAAAAGCTGAAATATGTTTTATTTCTTAAGTTCATATGTATAAGAAACAAAAACCATCTTAGTTTTTGTTTTGAGCTTCTTTACGTATAATTTTTAAAAGTCGAAATATTACATCAAAATGTATCAAAACCTTGTATGATTTTTTAAATTTCTTTGAGTTTGTAAATTCATGAAATTCTTTCTTGCCTTATGTTCTAAGCGTATCACCCTCAAAATGCATTGGTCAGATAAGCTGTCTAGTCAGCCATTTCATCAAACAGCCGTAGGGTCATTTAACCCGATAGGCCCATTTAGGAAACCTTTCCCCTATAAGTCAGAGAGACCAGGATAGTTGATATGATCTTTGTAAAGCTTAAGGAGGCGATTCAACATAGTGTAGGTACCATCTGTTCGATTTTAACATGAGTCCTAAACGTAGTTTTTAATTAGTTTTAGGCAGATTCGCTTAGTTTGTAGGATATGAGGCTGCACAGTAATTTTTAACCAAAGACAAATAGCCCGGATAACTTCCTACTTACAACCAGTTAGATGCTGCCGGTCCATGGAGTTTGGACATACCTCCTTTGGTTGGCGTGGTGTCGAAAGACATGACAAGGCGGTGTTATCACATTTCAATCAATTGCACGGGTCCAGCTTATGTGCTTATATGTATGGGTGTATGACGATTGTCATAGTCGTCGGCGGGCTTTCGAGTAGAGTGCGTCCGATAGCACGCGTGAAACTATAAATATTAATTACAGTTCAAAAAGTGATTTCGTACCTTGATACGTAATGTAAAATATTTAGTAGTAAAGGGTGTCCCCGAGAAATCGCCACACTATGAAATTGCTCTTACTTTTTACCCGTTGGGTAGAATTTAATGAAAATTTGGGTGGATTTAGTTCATAGTGCATTGTTTCCATCCTGCAAAGTACTGCGATCAAAACTCGCGGAAATGGAGTCGAAAAAACAGCTCGTGCGTGATAAATTCTTGCGCATTCATCACGAGAACAAGAATCTCTCGCATCTTTCCATCGCTAAAACGTTGGAAATCGCGAATTCAACGGTGTCGCGAGGGATAAAGTGGTTCGAGGATTGATTGACCACCGATCGGAAGCCCAGAAGTGAAGGAAAAAGTATTCCGTACAACACCAAACATCACAACCCGTGTCAGGAAGTTGTACTTCAACATGCTGACGAAAGTTGAATGCTGCATCATGGACGACGAAACATATGTGAAGACCGACTTCAAACAGATCCCCGGCAACCTGTTTTTCACGGTCAAGGATAAGTTCAGCGTTCTGGAGCATGTCCGCACTCAGAAGATGTCCAAATTTGCAAATAAATTCCTGGTTTGGCAAGCCATCTGCACGTGCGGGAAGCGGAGTGCACCTTTCGTGACCCAGGACACGATGAACGGACAGGTGTACATGAACACGCAGAAAAAGAATGGGGGTTGGTTTCAACAAAACGTTTTGTTATTTTATTTTGTATTTTAAAAACAGATTGTTGGATAGCTTTCAAAAAAATTTGGAATAAAGATAAACGAAAAATTTTGTTATTTTCACACGCTCATTTTTGATTGCCTCAAATTTTAATTTGGTTTATTTTAAAGGCAATGTTAGGTTTATTCGATAAACGTGTAACTCACAAACGATAAATCGAAAAAAGAAAACAAAATGAAAAGTTTTCAGCATCAGAAACTCAACAGCAGCAGCGGGAAAACCTGTCGAGAAGGCCCGGCAAGGACACGAAAAAATATGGAAAGCAGTATTAAAGGAAGGTTCAAAAGGTTCTAAACAAAAGCCCGAAAAATGCTCAAAACCGGTAGAGAGAACATCGTTTCTTAAACCATTTTTTTTCGTCAACTTTTTATTTTTTTTCCAGTTGCTTCGACCCAAAGCGTGCCGGCTGCCCTTTCAGCTCACTGCTGCTCAACTGGATGTAATCGAGCCGCTGGAGTCGGTCGAGCAATTGGCTTCCTGTTGGCCTTCTTGTGCGTAGGTGTTGGCCGTCGGGGAACGCTTCGGCTTGTTCAGGATATAGCTATCTTCGTCCTCTGCGCATTTGGTACACGGTGAACATCACCACCAGGAAAGCGGAGATCAGACCGACCACGGCTTCCCGATGACAGCCGCTAGGATGCTCGCAGTTTCATTTTAAATTGAAAAAATAAATTGATTTCAAATATCAATATTTCTTTATTTTTTAACCAAATGTTTGTTATAATCTTCACGCATAATTTTTATTATTTTGAAATCAATTATGGATCACTTTTAAAAAAGGGTGTATTTAATTTTCAATGAAACGATAAATTTAAAGCCAATTGATATTTCTTGTCAGTGCTACCAAAAATATATTTGTGCTTTTTCCCAACCAATTTTTATTATTTTCGGTCGAAATCTTATTGTTTCTAAAATAAATTTTTCTGCGTGAAAGAGTGCTGCTTCCTCTCCTGAAGGCCCACAACGTCCAATCAATCTTCTGATCAGATTTGGCCTCATGCCACTACTCCAAGGACGTGCTGAAGTGGTATGCGGACAATAAGGTCAACTTCGTGCCGAAAATGTTCAACCCTACAAACATTCCGAAGCTCCACCCCATCGAGAAGTACTGGGAGATTATGAAACAGCATCTTCTTAAACGACCTAAGGTAGTGAAGACAGTCGAAGAACTGAAGAAAGTATGGGTTTACATGTAAAAAACGATTGATTCACAGGTTGTGGCCATGGTGCGGGCAATAACGTATGGACTGTAAATAAAATAAGAGTAAAAAGGTAAAATTAAGTTTAATAGTTACTTTCAATCCCTGGAAATTTGCTGGCTATCGGATGAAAACTCGAATTTTGCGAATCAATTTTGTGTGTGGCAATTTCATCGTGAACACCCTTTAGCGTTAAGTTCCAGACATGTGTTAAGTATGGCGGACGGATGTCTATAAAGAACGATTATCTATCGGCTCACGATGGATGGAAGAGCAGACCTTGAATCATTACTAGGAAAGGTAGACATGGAAATCGACCGTGTCACATAAGTGCGCTGTTCTGGGTCCATGGGTGCAATGGGTCGACGTAAGCTGAACTCTTGTATACCCTCTACGCTGGTTCAGTAAGAAACAACACATTAAGCAGGCGGTATACTTGGGTGTTCCATAAGCCGAGCCATCTCGAGATAAACCAATGTCGAGTAGAGTGATTTTCAATGCCAGGCGAGCTTCCGAGTCGGTGTAGGATGTCGTCACTATCGAGAAACATCCGAGACTAGGACATGCTGCTCTCGATCTGACACACGAGGGCAGAAAAAGCCGCGGGCCAAAAAATCCTAGGGTGCCAGCCAAAGAGATACCAGTACTCCTGACAACGGTCGGAGTAGACTGACCCCTGCTCTGGGCTAGTAGTTCCACCTCCTCGTGGTCCAGGGCGGAAACGTTTCTGTAAGTCCGGCGTAATGCAGATGTACGGCCAAGAGAACTATCAGTAAAACCACTAGAGGCCGTCGACGGGTCGGTCAAAACCGCGCGGAAGAAGTGGTGCACCCGGGTACTTAGGTACCAGTACTCGGGTGTGACGGTGAGGGTCCAACACGCGTTCGGGGGGTCACGGCCTTGAAATGCGGTCGTTACCGGAGGGAGAGC
Organism: Uranotaenia lowii; assembly: GCF_029784155.1. Lineage (NCBI taxonomy): Eukaryota > Metazoa > Arthropoda > Insecta > Diptera > Culicidae > Uranotaenia > Uranotaenia lowii. The sequence goes on along the minus strand of NC_073692.1, from coordinate 163,210,925 downwards.
GATCGCCAACTCGTTTTACGTTTCGGTGGGTATAGACCTGACTTGCAAAACGAATTGATGCGCAAAGTGGTGGCCAATGGTGGGCAGATCACTTAGGGACGTGTTTTACACGTCAGTGTCAGAGAGGCACAGTATGCCGGTGTCAGGGTTCAGGTGTCAAGGTTCAACAAGCGTTTCAGGAAGTGTTGCGCCTGAACCGCGAGTTTGACCTGATGAGGGCGGTCTACAGCTCGATCTGCGCTTTGGGGAGTAAAGCACCCGACATGAAAATTGAGTAGTTGCGCTGAGTGGTGACTTAAGCCAACACTACCTGGAGTTCGGAGGAGTCTAAGTCCTACAAGTGGCTTAAGAGGCTTGCGCCCACTGACCCGCGTGTTCGAACAGAGAAAGTGTCGTCGACAACTCGCTTTGTGTTTCTGGACTTCCTAGACTAGATCCACAAAGTTAGTAGTTGCACTACATGGGGCCCTCTTTTACACGATGGGATGTCGGGTCCTAACTCGTCAGAGGAGGTGTCGCGCATCGAGTTGTGATAGAATGAGGTATTGCTGACAGAGGATTCGGAAACGAGTATTGCCTAGGAGCGCACTAGCGCGAATTGACCTCAGACTATTGAAGTATAGTGTGTCAAACAGTTCGAGGTGGGAACAAAGGTCAGTGGCCCCAGGTGGACTTTATGGCGTAAGGGGTACAGTGTTCCTAAGCATTGTATCAGGAGTCGTCCAATTGCACCCTTGCCGTACCTTGAAATGCAATCCGTAAAATGGATTTACCACCTGGGTTAAAAACTAATAAAAAAAAGACTGACCCCTGTCGAGTAGTGTGCGTCCGATCCCACGGAGAGTATCTGAGTATTGCGGTTCCAAACGATCGAAGCTGCGGGTATGAATATTGGAGTGTAGAGTGGTTCTCGACGCCGATGAGCCATTCGAGTCGAAGTAGGATGACGTCTTCGACGGGAATCCGAGTAGTTGCGTTAAATTCCGTGCGTGTGCTGTGACAGGCGCGAGTCTAGGATAAGCTGCTCTCGATCGGCACACAAGGGGCATAAAGGTGGCGAACTTCGAATCCTGGGTATAAGAGGTCGGAGTTCGAGTCGTTTGATGAGAGGTCAGGCCTTGAATCTGTAAGAGGAGAAGTTTGTGTGATCAACCCCAAGTCTTTACGATAAAAGGTCTCGAGTCGCAAAAGGAGATATCAGGCCTTTAATCAACAAGAGGGGTGGAATAAGTATTTACCTCGAGTCATTACGAGAAGAACTCAGACCTTGAGTCGCTAGAGGAGAGATTGTAAGCGCCAGATGACACTTCCAACGAGGTTTCAACGATTGGTCGCATTAAATGTAGTTTTTTAATATCGCAGTGAGGGTTATTTGTGTGTTAGGTTTTCTCTCCCAAAGCCTTCACCAGACCTAGCCGCCTACTGCAAGACATAGCCACTGATGGAACTTCATCACCAGATGGCCATCAAACCAACCCTTGAGTAGCCGTCGCCCGTGGTAGCAATGCCTGGTTGGCGACGCCAACTAATTCGTTAAGGCGCCAAGACGAGGGCAAACGATCAATTCAAGGCGGGTCAGAGATTACTGGCTGATCCTCGTCCACTCTTCAAAAATCACCAAAGTGCTCACATCTCAAACCCTAGTGCAAGTGTTACCGTACCTACAAACTAAGAAAGAAGAGCGATTGAAAGTGTTGCTAGAGGATGCCAGGTAAGCTAGTGATTCGAAAACCTATCGTTGCCCTCGCCCAGAAAACATACCCTAACAAGCGTTTGTCCTTACAAAAGGACCCTTTATTCTCAGGCTTAAAGCCCCAATCAGCGTGACCTCATCAGGTCGCCAGCAACTCAGCTCCGTCGCCATATTGAGCTCGGGACAAACAGTCACGCCTTTGGGCTGTTACCTAACTACCACGAGAGTCGAAGGAAAACGGTCAAATCCCAGGACCACCCGAGGAAGTCTACCAGAAGATTCGAAGGGACGGAAGTCGACGGTGGTACCATCAGCTTCATCATTACCAGCATTAGCTAGGCCTTCCAAGTCAGATCATAGTTTTATGTAAAGTGGGAGGTTCAGCAGTGCAAAAGTTTTGGCTATATACACTTTATGAGAAGCGCAGTTATTTTTGGAGTTTTCTTTGATTTTGATTTTACAATTTGATTATTTTATAAGCGTGCCGCCCTGAGGCCCAGAAAAGGGAGTCTCTGAGACGCCGTCGGAAATGGTAAGACGAGTCTTACAAGATCGGGCCTTGAGTCGCTTTTCTCTATTGGAGCCAACTGTTGGTTTTGTGTGGATGGAATAAACTAACCCTTGGTAATCCCACATGAGCGTACACAGTCAGTCAGTCAGTGATAACGAGCGTGCGAGTGAACACTGAGAAGCAGCGTGATAGTTCCTCGGCTATATGCAATCTGGAGACCCGCGGATGGTACTTCCAAACGTCGGACCAGTCTGCACAGGTTTCACCCTTATGAAATGTTACACGAGTCATTTGCTTCTACAAGAGGTTTGATTTGACAGCTCCACATGGTGGTGACATCTCTTTAAAAAATTGCTTCATCAATCGATCCATTATATTTACCGCGCGGGCTTCAAGTGAGAAAACTGCCTTGTTGTTCTCTCAACGACAAATAGTGCTTTTAAGCCAGAAGTAAAAATTCTGTCGGCGCTTGCTTTGCATCTTCCGAATCGGACATGCCATCAGACGCGGTCCTAGGGGGGGGGGGGGGGGGGGGGGCGGGGTGATCACCCCCCCCAAGCGGCCAAAAACCGTTACAAAATACTCGCAAACGCAGGATTTTATATAAAAACTAAGAACTTTTCCTAGTAGGTGTACTTTCGAATATTCAAATTTTTCCACTCCGTGGGGGGTTTGTTCAATAACACAATTTATTAAGCACTTTTTTTTTTTTTTTTTTTTTTTTTTTTTTTTTTTTTTTTTTTTTTTTTTTTTTTTAATAAAAATATCTTTATTAACAGTTCATTTTAAACAATACATTGCTATACCTTACAACGAAACAGTATTTCACATTTTACATCACTACAACAATTACATTTTCTTTAAGTTTATTCATGTTTTTCAATATATCCGTTTCTTTATTTATTTTTACTTTTACAGATTTTCAATATTTTCGTATGATTTGACAGATTGTTTGATTTATTCGACCAAATCAAGTTCTTCAACGCTACGACCAAACAACTTCGAATAAATGGCAGTTACGATTTCACAAACACAGTTCTCTTCTATCATAACCTCAATCTTCAACACGTGATTTTTTCTAACCATGAAAACTCGATGCCGTCTTCCTGGATGTCATCGAACGAGACCTTCTCGCTTGCAGCTTCAAACCGTTCGTCTCCGGTACGACCATAGATTTCTTCGCTGAACCTGCTTCTGAATTCCCTGATTCTGTTTTTGCAATTCGATTCCTTTTAATTTTTCCCGCTGGCTTCACTGGTTCTGCACGCACGAGTAACTGCTTAATACCACTTGATCCACATTCTTTGCTGGTTTCTGCTTCTTCCGTCAATAGCGGAAATGAGTTAATGTCCACTGGAGCTGGATCAGTTTTTTGGTTCGTAATTCCGTCCCTTTTACTTGTGGAAGGATGAGCGTATGTACTCATCCTGTTATTTACCGAGTTCCGAGCTGGACAGTCTACTTTAAAATGCCCCGTTGATCCACATTTAAAACATTTACTGACCATACCTTCGTAGTAAACCCTTGTTTTGAAATAATGGACAGATACTTGAGCCGGAATTTCCTCTCGCAGTTCCATGTGGAGTCCACGAACGCCATTGAGGATAGGAAATCCTAGCTCTTCCGGATAACGCTCTCTCACCATCCGTTGAATTTTTCCATAGCGAGAAAAAACCGCTGCCATCTGTTCATCATCCACCTCCGGTGGCAAACCAAAGATCCGAACGTATCTTAAAAATCCATTTGCTTCTGACACTTCAACCTTTATTTGAGTACCATCTGTATAAACGAAGTCCAATACATGTCCGACCTTCATTAAAGCACCTTTCATCAACTTTTCAGTTTTAAATTTCACAAAAACGCAAAAGTCTTCTCGGTACATTGCCGAAATATCATCCGCCTTCCATCCCTGTCGCTTGAATAAGCCAAAAATATCCTCATTGGAAGGATTACGCGATGTTGGTCCAAAATGGAGCTTCAACGTACATTCTCGGACTACTTTTGATTCCATTTCTGCTCAAAAATAAACACGTGTTCCAATCTATTCAACCGATAGTATATGACCTTGACCGTTCAAAAAACCATACAATGCACCAAAAAAAATTGTCCGTACTGTATCGAGTCAGAAAATGAACTGGAACTTAATAGCTTAAAATTGAAAAAAAATGAGTCCACCGAACTAAAACAGCTGTAAATTGTAATTCGCTGGACCAAATTTCACCAAATAACTTTTATTGAGATACTTAAGGGGGGGGTAGGGTTTAACGGATATAAAAAAACACAATTTTCACGATTTTTTTCTAGAGCTATCGTTCAAACAAATGTATTCAAATTTTTTGCATTATACAAAGCATTGTTAAAAGAACATTTAGTAATTTTTTCGTAGAAAAATATTGAAAAATGAGCCGGTGACGGAGCATTTTCTAGGATGCCTTTTAGAAAACAGGATTTGCGGTGGACACTGTATCTCAGCACAGAATCATCTGAAGTCAAAAAATCGGAGCAAAATGTTTTTAATAGATGTTTTTCTGGACCCCAACGTTTTTGTTTAACTTAAAAATTTTTTTATGAAATTTTTGTGGCTGTTTGAAGTAAAAACTACGATTTTTCACGAAAAAATCCGCCATTTTTCACTTCTAAAATCTCCCCAAAGTAAAAAAATCAAAAAAGAAAAACGTTGGGGTCTGGTATTTGATATGTAGAATATATGTTCCAAATTTGAAAAGAATCGGATAAGTAGTTTTCAAATGACGATGTCCACGGACTTTAAAAATGTGCTTTCGAGAAAAACGCGTTTGAAGTTTCTGCTCTTGCATTCTTGCAGTATTAGATAGGAGGGGATAAAGGCCTATAACTTCTACAGTTTTGCTTCAATTGACTTGAAAATTTGACACAACATTCTTGAAATGTTTTGCAATAAGAAAATAAAAAAATAAAAATATCGATTTTTTGAAAGTGTTAGACCCTGCCCCCCCCTTAAAGCGTTGATTTCGAATTTGCTGACCATATACGCTGCCGGCCATAAGTTTGGGATCACCCTCTCAAACAAAAGCTAATTTGTTTGGCCATATCTCAGTCATCTTATTACATATTGAAATTCTTTTGATCTCATTCTAAAGTCGATGAGCAAAACTTTCCTCGTATGTTATTGACAAAATATATATGTTAACTTAATATGACTTAAACTTGGTTTCAAGTTGGAAAATTTCCGAAAAATCGCACTTTACATTTAAACCTGATCAGTTCAGGGTTGGGTGGACCGAATTTAAAAATTTTTTACATTTGAATCTTTTTTCATAAATATCAAAACCCATTTCTCTAAATTTTGTGCTAAAATTTGCATAGTGCCTTTAATAGATAAAAATGATAAAATAGCTATTTATGTTAACGATCAAAAGTTTGAGCTAAACCCTCAGTATCGGCAAAAAGTTTGAGATCATGCGAAACATGCAATTTAATTTCGTGCGTAGCTCTGTCATAAATCTACGTTCGCTAATCTGATAAGTTATCTTAAATACTGATGAATTTTTGAAATTTTTTGGATATTTAGTGAAAATGTTTTTTCAGACTAACTTCGTTAAAACTGTAACTATAGTTTGATCATTTTTTGATAATGTTCACCAAAAAGACGGTATGTTCGATAAATACCTGCAAACTTGTTTCGACCATAACTTTGATATCTTACAAGTTATTACAGAGCGTTTTTTCTCCATGTTTGATGGATCAACATATCTCGATCCTTTTTAGAAATAAAAATAAACCTATAAGGGTTAAATTACCTTTGGGACTGTTCAGATACCACGTGGACAAAAAAAAAGATATTTTACCCCCTTCTCCTTCTCCGTGCACAAGTGTGAATATTTGGCAACCCCTACCTCCCTTCCCCAGATGTCCACCTAAACTGATTCGATTTTTGTTGCCTACATCTAAAACTACATTTCCATTTCTTCGTTTATTTTTCATTGCAAGAATTAAAGATACCGAAACTGACTAGACAATTTATTTAAAAAAATACATTTGAATTTCTGATTTTAAATAAAATTTTATTTTAGAATGTTTTTAAAAAAAATTGCTTTAATTGTATTTGCCTCGACGTAGTAAAATTTATCGATTTTGATTTATTGATATACCTAAAACGATAATTTGGTAATTTTTCAGATTTTTAAATTTTTTATTTAAATACTTTTACGATTGAAAAAAATACAAATTTTAGATAAATATATGGAAAATGGCCAAACACATAAAATTAAAAATATGTTTTCTCAAAATAAGTTTTTTTTTAAATTAATCATTAATTTTTCTTTTGAAGGCTCGTTTACTATGATATTTTTGTATTTTATTAGCTTTTATGCACCCATACTCCTTTGGCTCGAAGGGCGTCATACATTTTGAGCTGTTATCACAATTAAACAATTTTAATAATGATCAATAGTTTTTATAAAAAAAATCCATTCATTAATTTAAAACTTTCAAAATTAAATTAATTAAGTAAGAAATGGTTACGATAAAGTTGTTCTGAGACCAAATTATTATTAAAATTATAAAAATAAATTTAAATTATGGGAATTATATGGTAATTAAAAATTACATTATAAATTTGATACTTGGATTATTGGTTGAAACTTGATATTAGTTATGCTTCAAATTCTGTAAAAAGCTCAAAAAATAGTGTTTTTCACCTGCTTTGATTAGGTGAGGTTTCCAGGTGAGACAAAAGTATTTCGTCATCCCCGACTATTTTCTCAAAAACAAGGCAATCGCTCAAGTTTAACATTCGGAAGACATTTTTCTAATTTTTGACCAACACGGCTGGATTTCAGGATTTACACCAATTATATCTCCGATATGTACTGTTTTTAGCTCATCTACACAATAATATTTCAAATTTTGAGTAGAAATCCAGCTTGATAATTTAGGTTAAAAAATCTACTCTGAATCTGAAAGTTTGGTATTAACTTTCAGGAATTATTTCTATATTCAATATTCTTTTATTTTATTCAAACATTATACAAAAAGCTTGGAAATATTGAGAGCATGAAAAAAAAACTACTTTTTTTTTAATTTATTCGTTGCAAATTAGTTACTATTTCTTTGGATTCAGATACAATTAAATAAAAAATGTAGTATGAGAGCTCGAAATTCAAGAAAAAACAAATAAAAATGAAGTGTCAAAAACTTCATACCTAAGAATATGATTTTGATGATCTTATTTGGAATTAAATTTAAATTTAAAATTGAAGAATTGAAACAAGAATTAATAATAATTCGATACTTTCGAACAACGATTCAGCAAAATACTTCGGAAAAATAATTGTACATTCAGTTTTTAATTCACAGCATTTATTAAATAACACTTTTCTTAAATAATTGTTTTGGAATTGTTGTAAAATTTTGGTGAGGGTCTTACGCTGATATGAAGATGCCAAAAAAAATATTGTGGATAACTTGAAGATTTTTTTATATTTTCTTCTACGAAAATGTGTGTTTAATTTTCATTTGTGAAATGATATTCATATTGGAAAATTCTTTAAAGAATTGTTAAAGTTTTAATATTTAAAACTACCAATTGTAAAAATTACGAAAATAATCTTTTTATCAACACTTTTTCACAGTGACCATCTAAGATTCGCAAATTGTTTAATAAAAGGATATATAAATAAGTGTATTGAGAAAATTTGTTAAAAGTTTTCACAAATTTTTCAAATTACAAAACTACAAAATACAAGTCTTATTTGCAACTGTAAATCTGCTCCCCCCCCCCCCCTCCTCCTCCTCCTCCTCCTTCATTTTGTTTCTCAAAATAAACGTTTTTTCGCCAGATATTTTCGATATTGACTGATTTTCAAAAATTTGGAAAATCACCCCCCCCCCCCCCCCCCCCAAGAGCCAACTCTAGGACCGCCCCTGCATGCCATAAATGAAAATCCTGTGGGAGTTATTGCTGTGATGGGCACAAGACTAGAATCTTCTTTATTAGTCTAAAATTGACGGATGGAATTTGAGGGGGTCAAGTTTATGTTCTAGAACACGGCCTCTCATTAACGTTTCTTTTCGTAGGGAAGAGCCACATCATGAAAATTATGTGATTTGAAGGAGGCAAACACATACGGCCGTTACGGATTAAAGTTAATTTTTCACCTTATCTTTGTGATTTTTTTTTATCGTTTTAGCTGAAGTCTCAATCTTCTGTCACAGTTTTTTCGTCCAAGAGTAAAAGTCTCAATCTCTAGTAGCAGTGTAATTGTTAGCAAAGCAAGTCTCTATGTGGTCAAAATAAAAAAAAAATCACAACACATCTCATAAACTATTTTATAATTTCCTTCGGCTTTCATTTTTATCAAAATGATTTTGATAGCTTATTTGAATGGCTTTGTTCATGTACCGAAAATTGTAGCTGTTGAATGATATACATAAAGAGCATTATTTATGGAAACGATGGCCGCAAAGATACGTCTCCGTTAAGCTCTATTTGGGCTTGAACCCCCAATATAGAACAAGATTAGTAAGTGCTAACTCCTACATTGTTTGAACTTTGCCCAACATCGATGTTTACAATAGAAGCAACAATAGCTCTTTCCACTATTTGTAGGCTCGAGAGCTTTTTATCCGCGGTAAAACGCACCCCGGTGCTGATTTTAATACCAGATTATCTGATTTCGGAGTGATAAATTCCCCACAATCGAACAGCGCACCGATAAACTTCACAGGCCTCCCACACGGTTCGAATCTAATCTTGACTCGGTTTTCGGAATGTGCCACAATTCACGTGCAACTTTTTGCCTCATTTACAACGTATACTAAAGTACCCAACTGCTAACATATAACTAAGCATTAAATCCGCACTAAACCGATTAGCCACAAACGATCTGCCATCGAATCCTTTTCAGCGGGTCCAATTGGCATAACATCCGTACGAAATGGCGGGAACCCGTCGTCGATTTCGCAACTCGAGCATTTGCTCGCCGCGGCCCATCGGAATCTACTGGAGCTGGCGTTTTGGTGATTTTTTTTCCATATCGAACACAGGCTAATTTTCTAGGTAAATATAATTCAATTAGCAACTTTGGCGTGGCGTAAAATTCTCATGAATGAACTGCATGTTTTTGTTTTATTGTTACCTATTTACGTTGGTTCCCTACTTTCGCAGCTAACGGCCACAGAGTAATGTTGCATAGGTCTAGCTACCTGAAAGAAAATAGAAATAACGGAAGAAAGTGTCATAAATCTGTAATTTATATAAAAAAAAAATTCAAACACCTTTGAGCATACCATGCCATAATGTATGACGAGAGCGTTGAACACGTTCTAAATTCCAATTCTGATTCTGAATTCTGAATTCAGAATCTGAATTCTGAATCTGAAGTCTGAAATCTGAAATCTTAAATCTGAATTCTGGAATCTGAACTCTGAACATAAATTCTGAATCTGAATTCTGGATCTGAATTTCGAATCTGAATTCTGAATCTGATTATGAATCTGAATTCTGAATCTGAATTCTGAATCTGAATTCTGAATCTGAATTCTGAATCTGAATTCTGAATCTGAATTCTGAATCTGAATTCTGAATCTGAATTCTGAATTCTGAATCTGAATTCTGAATCTGAATTCTGAATCTGAATTCTGAATCTGAATTCTGAATCTGAATTCTGAATCTGAATTCTGAATCTGAATTCTGAATCTGAATTCTGAATCTGAATTCTGAATCTGAATTCTGAATCTGAATTCTGAATCTGAATTCTGAATCTGAACTCGAATGATATTTTTAACGACTGTTACTTGAATTTCGAGATGTATTTTTCGAGGCTGGGTCATTCGGCCGAAAGTCATGAGGCCGAAAGCCATTCGGCCGAAGGTCATTCAGCCGATGGACGTTAGGCCGAATGGGCTATCTGGCCGAACAGGCCACTAGGCCGAATGGGTTATTCGGCCGACGGTTATCCAGCCGAATGCTGTTGTGCCGAAAGGACGCAAGGCCGAAAGGATGTTCGGCCGAATAATCACTAGGCTGACAGGTCATAAAGCCGAATGGTTATTAGGCCGAATGGTCATTAGGCCGAATGGTCGTAAGGCCGAATGGTCGTAAGGCCGAATGGTTACTAGGCCGAATGGTCATTAGGCCGAATGGTCATTAGGCCGAATGGTCATAGGGCCGAATGGTCGTAAGGCCGAATGGTCGTATGGCCGAACGGTCGTAAGGCTGAATGCATGCTAGGCCGAAAGGTCGTAAGGCCGAATGGTCGTAAGGCCGAATGGTCGTAAGGCCGAATGGCCATAAGGCTGAATGATCGTCATGAATGGTTGCTAGGTCAATAAGAAATCTTTTACACATGTCGGCATGCTAGGCCGAAAGGTCGTAAGGCCGAATGGCTGTTAAGCCGAATGGTCGTTTGGCCGAATGGCTGTTAGGCCGGATGTTCATAAGGCCGAATGGTCATTAGGTCGAATGATCACAAGGCAATCCATTAGGCCTGATGGCCATTCGGTTTGATGACTATTCGGCCTAACGACCATTCGGCCTAACTACTGATCGGCCAAACTACTGAGCGGCCCGACATGCAAGAAAGCGATAATATGTCTTATAGGCCTAGCATAAATTCGGTCCAACGACCATTCAGCCTAGTGGCTATTCGGCCTAACGACCTTCTAGCATCCATTCGGCCCGACGATCATTCGGCTTGATGACCATTCGGCCTAACGATCTTTCGGCCTAGCATCCATTCGGCCTAACGACCATTCGGCCTTGTGACCCTTCGGCCTAGTGACCATTCGGCCTAGTGACCATTCGGCCTAATGACCATTCGGCCTAATGACCATTCGGCCAAATGACCGTTCGGCCGAATGACCATTCGGCTTAATGACCTTTCGACCGAATGATCATTCGGCCTAGTGACCATTCGGCCTAGTGACCATTCGGCCTAGTGACCATTCGGCCTATCGCCCATTCGGCCTGATGACCATTCGGCCAAATAATATTCGGCCAAATAACCTTCGGCCTAATGTCGCATTCGGCCTATTGTCCTATTCGGCCGAACATCCGTCGGCCTTTCAACCCATTCGGCCTAGCGACCTTCGGCCTAACATCTTTCGGCCTATCGGCCTTCGGCCGAATGTCCGGCCCCCGTATTTTTCGGCTTTCAGTCTTTTTAAATAGTGAAAACGACTATTTATTTAACGTTCCAACGTTTCAATCCATATAGGATCGTCATCAGGGACTGCAAAATTTATTGTGTGTGAACTAAATTATCAAAAAATTCTTCACAAGATTATCTGATTCTTACCTAAAATGTGTCGTATTTCTTGTCAGGTTTGATTCGGCTGATCAGATAAAGCTGTCATTTGTTCTGTTACAATAATTTTTGTGATTAATTTTCGATTCTAGTGTTATGTAGTGTTATCTGACTTACTGTGTGAAAATTCGTACTTCCTCCTATATTTGGATTAAATTTTCACTGCTTCGATTTTTCACAGTCACCACTTTCCACTGTTTGTTTTACTTTGATCTGGTTCAGCTAGTATATGCTATTGTTTACAGGTTGTTGTTGGATTCGTGTTTCTGTGTTGGTGTTTTTATGTTTTGAGTTTATTTTTCTTTTTGTGTGTTGAAGTGTTTTAAAAATGTTTGCGTATGTTGAATGTATGTTTTCGGTGTCTTTTTTTAGGTTTATCGCGTGCTTTGTTGTTTTTATATGGCAGCTCTCCAGGATCAGCAATTTGTTCTCGTTGTCACACCTGTCGATGATATCCGCTTTATCTATGTCGAACAGGTGATCCATAGCTATTTCGTGCTCCATTAATGCTGTCTGTTGGCGAAGTTGTTGTATTGCGTAGTCCTGTTTTGTGTATCCGATGTTCCATAGGCGCTTGAGTTCGTTAGTTTGAGTCCTGTGTTGTGAGATTCGTTGTTTTAATTTTCTCGTAGTACATCCTATGTAGCATGCTTCGCAGTTTTCTGCTTCCTGTGTTTCATCTGTTTTCCAATGTCCTTTGCATGTTATTTTGTATATGACGTTGGTTTGTTCATCGTGCGACGTTTTGTCTTTTATGATCGGAAAAAGACACCCAATTGTTTTTACTTGTTTACTTGCTGTTCGTATATCAGCATATTCCGAACGCAATGTTTTGGTTATGTTGGCGGTAAGACCATCTATATTTGTGAGCGAACGTGTAATTTTGTTATCTTCCGCTACCATAGCTGTTTGGGTGTTATCCTTTTCATTGAGACGGTTTATGATCCCATTAATCAATCCAATCGGATAATCGTTCAACCTCAGGTTTGTTCGAATGATTTGGTTGATTTCGTTCTTGCTTGTTCGAGATGAAAAGAGTGAAACACGTTTAGCAAAATTGGTTGCAACGTTTAGCTTCTGATGAAGTGGATGGAAGGAACAGAAGTTTAAAAATCTACCAGACGCGATCGGTTTCATGTACCAGTCGGTGGTGATTTTTCCATCTTCGCATCTGTGTAACATCATGTCCAAAAAAGGTAGTGATTGTTCTTTTTCAACTTCAACAGTAAATTGTATATTATTATGTTGAGAGTTGAAAACTTTTTGAACGGATTCTATAGTGTGTTCGGGCAAAATCAAAAATAAATCGTCAACGTACTTTCGTATATGTGGGAGCGAGATGGCACTGTGTGCTGTTGCTGCATCGAGTAAATCGTCAACCACTATTTCGGCGATAGGTGAAGCAATAGGGCTCCCCATAGCTAGGCCTGTTTTTTGCTTGTAGTAGGTTTGGTTGAAGCAAAAGAAACTACTGTTCACGCAGAATTCGATGGTTTCTAAAAATAAGTCGAGGCATATGGGGGTATGAAGTGTGATTTGGTCCCAATTGGCTATCACGCTTTTCCGTACGAGCTCTATTGGTATGGAAGTAAAGCCGCTTCAGTACCCAAAGTTAAACATAAATTTAATCAACCTTTAATTGATGGTGATCTTCAGTTTTTGATACGACTGAAAAACATTCGTCGACGTCAATATCAACGTACTAGGGATCCTTATTTGAAATTTATTTATTGCGACCTTCAAAAAGAGATCAAACGTCGTTTAAATTTTATTCGTAATGAAAATTTTGCAAAAGCAGTAGATGACATAAAACCCTACTCAAAGCCGTTTTGGAAATTAACTAAAATTCTGAAAAAGCCCCAGAAGCCAATTCCTACTTTGAAAGATGGGGATAAACTTCTTTTAACTAAAGCTCAAAAATTAGCCCAACAGTTTGAGTCTGCTCATGATTTTAATTTAAACGTTGTAAGTCCAATTGATGCTCAAATTTCCCTTGAATTTGATGATATTTTTTCTTAGCAAAATGTATTTGAAAGTTCCTGTGAGACAAATATTGATGAACTTAAATTGATTTTCAAAAAATTTAAAAATATGAAAGCTCCGGGGGAAGATGGGATTTTCTATATTCTTATTAAAAAGTTGCCTGGAAGCACTTTAAATTTTGTAGTTAAAATCTTCAAAAAATGTTTTCACTTGGCTTATTTTCCCAATAAATGGAAAAATGCCAAAGTAACTCCAATTTTGAAACCTGGAAAAAGTGCTTCAGAGCCTTCAAGTTATCGACCAATTAGTTTGCTTCCTTCTTTAAGTAAATTATTTGAGAGAGTTATTTTGAATAGAATGATGATTCATATTAATCAGAATTCTATTTTCCCTGATGAACAATTTGGTTTTCGTCATGGACATTCTACTACACATCAACTTTTGAGTATAATTAATATGATTAACGCAAGCAAATCTGAAGGTTATTCAACTGGTGTTGCTCTTCTAGATATTGAAAAAGCATTTGACAGTGTTTGGCACAAAGGTTTAGTAGCTAAATTAGCTCGATTTGATTTTCCTGTATATCTCACTAAAATTATTCAAAATTATCTGACTAGCCGAACCTTACAAGTAAGCTATCAAAATTCATGCTCCAAAAGGACTCCCATTAGAGCTGGGGTCCCTCAGGGTAGTATACTTGGGCCAATTTTATACAATATTTTTACTTCTGATCTTCCTGATGTACCAGAAGGAAAAGGTAGAAGATTATTTGCTGATGATACTTTGCTTTCAGCCAAAGGTCGAAATTTACGGGTGGTACGCAGTAGATTGCAACAAAATTTAAATTCCTTTTTGAATTACTTGAAAATGTGGAAAATTTCTCCTAACGCTTCAAAAACTCAACTTATTTTATTTCCCCATAAGCCAAGAGCTAAATTTTTAAAACCTAATGAAAATCATTCCATAACTTTTAATGGGGTTTCATTAGAATGGTCTGATCACGTGAAGTACTTGGGACTTACACTTGATCGGAATCTTACTTTTAAAAATCACATTGAAGATATTCAATCAAAATGTAATAAATACACTAAATCTCTTTATTCTCTCATCAACAGGAAATCCAGGTTGTGTCTGCGAAATAAGATGCTAATCTACAAACAGGTGTTTCGACCAGCGATAATGTATGCAGTTCCGATTTGGTCTAGCTGCTGCGCGACGAGGAAAAAAGCCATCCAGAGGATTCTGAACAAGGTTCTAAAAATGATTTTGCGGCTTCCACCTTGGCACAGCACCGAAGATCTTCATCGGATTGCGGGCATTGAATCGATCGAAGAGATGGCCAACAAAATAATCTCCAACTTCAGAGGCAAATCGATGCAGTCTTCCATCGCTGAGATTCGCTCTCTCTACAATTAGTTTAATTTTAGGATAGCTTTAGTTTTTAGTTTTAAGTTTAAAATATTTTTTACACGACAGGATGTTCTCCTTTATAAAAATGCTTGATTGCGCTCAGCAAATTTAAGTCAAATAAATAAATGTTAGTGATTATTTAACTATAGGGCTCTGAAAGTTCATTATTGAACTAAACACCTAATTTAATGTATTAATGTAATATAAATGTAGTGATGAATTGGTACAAATAAAGATATATTTAAAAAAAAAAAAAGCGATTCTGAGCTTAATCTGGGATCACAACTTTAAAATGCGTTTTCTGGCCTTTAGAAGCGTTTTTCAGCGATTCTGAGCTTAATTTGGGATCACAACTTTAAAATGCGTTTTCTGGCCTTTAGAAGCGTTTTTCAGCGATTCTGAGCTTAATTTGGGATCACAACTTTAAAATGCGTTTTCTGGCCTTTAGAAGCGGTTTTCGGTCATTCTGAGCTTAATTTGGGATCACAACTTCAAAATGCGTTTTCTGGCCTTTAGAAGCGTTTTTCAGCGATTCTAAGCTTAATATGGGATCACAACTTTAAAATGCGTTTTCTGGCCGTTAGAAGCGTTTTTCGGCCATTCTGAGCTTAATTTGGGATCACAACTTTAAAATGCGTTTTCTGGCCTTTAGAAGCGTTTTTCAGCGATTCTGAGCTTAATTTGGGATCACAACTTTAAAATGCGTTTTCTGGCCTTTAGAAGCGTTTTTCAGCGATTCTGAGCTTAATTTGGGATCACAACTTTAAAATGCGTTTTCTGGCCGTTAGAAGCGGTTTTCGGCCATTCTGAGCTTAATTTGGGATCACAACTTTAAAATGCGTTTTCTGGCCGTTAGGAGCGTTTTTCAGCGATTCTAAGCTTAATATGGGATCACAACTTTAAAATGCGTTTTCTGGCCTTTAGAAGCGTTTTCCGGCCATTCTGAGCTTAATTTGGGATCACAACTTTAAAATGCGTTTTCTGGCCTTTAGAAGCGTTTTTCAGCGATTCT
Organism: Uranotaenia lowii; assembly: GCF_029784155.1. Lineage (NCBI taxonomy): Eukaryota > Metazoa > Arthropoda > Insecta > Diptera > Culicidae > Uranotaenia > Uranotaenia lowii. Next base: position 163,195,029 of record NC_073692.1, on the reverse strand, counting down.
GAGCTTAATTTGGGATCACAACTTTAAAATGCGTTTTCTGGCCGTTAGAAGCGGTTTTCGGCCATTCTGAGCTTAATTTGGGATCACAACTTTAAAATGCGTTTTCTGGCCTTTAGAAGCGTTTTTCAGCCATTCTGAGCTTAATTTGGGATCACAACTTTAAAATGCGTTTTCTGGCCTTTAGAAGCGTTTTTCAGTGATTCTGAGCTTAATTTGGGATCACAACTTTAAAATGCGTTTTCTGGCCTTTAGAAGCGTTTTTCAGCGATTCTGAGCTTAATTTGGGATCACAACTTTAAAATGCGTTTTCTGGCCTTTAGAAGCGGTTTTCAGCCATTCTGAGCTTAATTTGGGATCACAACTTCAAAATGCGTTTTCTGGCCTTTAGAAGCGTTTTTCAGCGATTCTGAGCTTAATTTGGGATCACAACTTTAAAATGCGTTTTCTGGCCGTTAGAAGCGGTTTTCGGCCATTCTGAGCTTAATTTGGGATCACAACTTTAAAATGCGTTTTCTGGCCTTTAGAAGCGTTTTTCAGCGATTCTGAGCTTAATTTGGGATCACAACTTTAAAATGCGTTTTCTGGCCTTTAGAAGCGTTTTTCAGTGATTCTGAGCTTAATTTGGGATCACAACTTTAAAATGCGTTTTCTGGCCTTTAGAAGCGTTTTTCAGTGATTCTGAGCTTAATTTGGGATCACAACTTTAAAATGCGTTTTCTGGCCTTTAGAAGCGTTTTTCAGCGATTCTGAGCTTAATTTGGGATCACAACTTTAAAATGCGTTTTCTGGCCTTTAGAAGCGGTTTTCGGCCATTCTGAGCTTAATTTGGGATCACAACTTTAAAATGCGTTTTCTGGCCTTTAGAAGCGGTTTTCGGCCATTCTGAGCTTAATTTGGGATCACAACTTTAAAATGCGTTTTCTGGCCGTTAGAAGCGTTTTTCAGCGATTCTAAGCTTAATATGGGATCACAACTTTAAAATGCGTTTTCTGGCCTTTAGAAGCGTTTTCCGGCCATTCTGAGCTTAATTTGGGATCACAACTTTAAAATGCGTTTTCTGGCCTTTAGAAGCGTTTTTCAGCTATTCTGAGCTTAATTTGGGATCACAACTTTAAAATGCGTTTTCTGGCCGTTAGAAGCGTTTTCTAAGCCATTCTGCCATTCTGAGCTTAATTTGGGATCACAACTTTAAAATGCGTTTTCTGGCCTTTAGAAGCGGTTTTCGGCCATTCTGAGCTTAATTTGGGATCACAACTTTAAAATGCGTTTTCTGGCCTTTAGAAGCGTTTTTCAGCCATTCTGAGCTTAATTTGGGATCACAACTTTAAAATGCGTTTTCTGGCCTTTAGAAGCGTTTTTCAGTGATTCTGAGCTTAATTTGGGATCACAACTTTAAAATGCGTTTTCTGGCCTTTAGAAGCGTTTTTCAGCGATTCTGAGCTTAATTTGGGATCACAACTTTAAAATGCGTTTTCTGGCCTTTAGAAGCGTTTTTCAGCGATTCTGAGCTTAATTTGGGATCACAACTTTAAAATGCGTTTTCTGGCCTTTACAAGCGGTTTTCGGCCATTCTGAGCTTAATTTGGGATCACAACTTCAAAATGCGTTTTCTGGCCGTTAGAAGCGTTTTTCAGCGATTCTAAGCTTAATATGGGATCACAACTTTAAAATGCGTTTTCTGGCCTTTAGAAGCGTTTTTCGGCCATTCTGAGCTTAATTTGGGATCACAACTTTAAAATGCGTTTTCTGGCCTTTAGAAGCGTTTTTCAGCCATTCTGAGCTTAATTTGGGATCACAACTTTAAAATGCGTTTTCTGGCCTTTAGAAGCGTTTTTCGGCCATTCTGAGCTTAATTTGGGATCACAACTTTAAAATGCGTTTTCTGGCCTTTAGAAGCGTTTTTCAGCGATTCTGAGCTTAATTTGGGATCACAACTTTAAAATGCGTTTTCTGGCCTTTAGAAGCGGTTTTCGGCCATTCTGAGCTTAATTTGGGATCACAACTTTAAAATGCGTTTTCTGGCCTTTAGAAGCGTTTTTCGGCCATTCTGAGCTTAATTTGGGATCACAACTTTAAAATGCGTTTTCTGGCCTTTAGAAGCGTTTTTCGGCCATTCTGAGCTTAATTTGGGATCACAACTTTAAAATGCGTTTTCTGGCCTTTAGAAGCGGTTTTCGGCCATTCTGAGCTTAATTTGGGATCACAACTTTAAAATGCGTTTTCTGGCCTTTAGAAGCGTTTTTCGGCCATTCTGAGCTTAATTTGGGATCACAACTTTAAAATGCGTTTTCTGGCCTTTAGAAGCGTTTTTCAGCGATTCTGAGCTTAATTTGGGATCACAACTTTAAAATGCGTTTTCTGGCCTTTAGAAGCGGTTTTCGGTCATTCTGAGCTTAATTTGGGATCACAACTTTAAAATGCGTTTTCTGGCCTTTAGAAGCGTTTTTCGGCCATTCTGAGCTTAATTTGGGATCACAACTTTAAAATGCGTTTTCTGGCCTTTAGAAGCGTTTTTCGGCCATTCTGAGCTTAATTTGGGATCACAACTTTAAAATGCGTTTTCTGGCCTTTAGAAGCGTTTTTCAGTGATTCTGAGCTTAATTTGGGATCACAACTTTAAAATGCGTTTTCTGGCCTTTAGAAGCGTTTTTCAGCGATTCTGAGCTTAATTTGGGATCACAACTTTAAAATGCGTTTTCTGGCCTTTAGAAGCGGTTTTCGGCCATTCTGAGCTTAATTTGGGATCACAACTTTAAAATGCGTTTTCTGGCCTTTAGAAGCGTTTTTCGGCCATTCTGAGCTTAATTTGGGATCACAACTTCAAAATGCGTTTTCTGGCCTTTAGAAGCGTTTTTCAGCGATTCTGAGCTTAATTTGGGATCACAACTTTAAAATGCGTTTTCTGGCCGTTAGAAGCGGTTTTCGGCCATTCTGAGCTTAATTTGGGATCACAACTTTAAAATGCGTTTTCTGGCCTTTAGAAGCGTTTTTCAGCCATTCTGAGCTTAATTTGGGATCACAACTTTAAAATGCGTTTTCTGGCCTTTAGAAGCGTTTTTCAGTGATTCTGAGCTTAATTTGGGATCACAACTTTAAAATGCGTTTTCTGGCCTTTAGAAGCGTTTTTCAGCGATTCTGAGCTTAATTTGGGATCACAACTTTAAAATGCGTTTTCTGGCCTTTAGAAGCGGTTTTCGGCCATTCTGAGCTTAATTTGGGATCACAACTTTAAAATGCGTTTTCTGGCCTTTAGAAGCGGTTTTCGGCCATTCTGAGCTTAATTTGGGATCACAACTTTAAAATGCGTTTTCTGGCCGTTAGAAGCGTTTTCTAAGCCATTCTGCCATTCTGAGCTTAATTTGGGATCACAACTTTAAAATGCGTTTTCTGGCCTTTAGAAGCGTTTTCCGGCCATTCTGAGCTTAATTTGGGATCACAACTTTAAAATGCGTTTTCTGGCCTTTAGAAGCGTTTTTCAGCTATTCTGAGCTTAATTTGGGATCACAACTTTAAAATGCGTTTTCTGGCCGTTAGAAGCGTTTTCTAAGCCATTCTGCCATTCTGAGCTTAATTTGGGATCACAACTTTAAAATGCGTTTTCTGGCCTTTAGAAGCGTTTTTCAGCCATTCTGAGCATAATTTGGGATCACAACTTTAAAATGCGTTTTCTGGCCTTTAGAAGCGTTTTTCAGTGATTCTGAGCTTAATTTGGGATCACAACTTTAAAATGCGTTTTCTGGCCTTTAGAAGCGTTTTTCAGCGATTCTGAGCTTAATTTGGGATCACAACTTTAAAATGCGTTTTCTGGCCTTTAGAAGCGTTTTTCAGCGATTATGAGCTTAATTTGGGATCACAACTTTAAAATGCGTTTTCTGGCCTTTACAAGCGGTTTTCGGCCATTCTGAGCTTAATTTGGGATCACAACTTCAAAATGCGTTTTCTGGCCGTTAGAAGCGTTTTTCAGCGATTCTAAGCTTAATATGGGATCACAACTTTAAAATGCGTTTTCTGGCCTTTAGAAGCGTTTTCCGGCCATTCTGAGCTTAATTTGGGATCACAACTTTAAAATGCGTTTTCTGGCCTTTAGAAGCGTTTTTCAGCGATTCTGAGCTTAATTTGGGATCACAACTTTAAAATGCGTTTTCTGGCCTTTACAAGCGGTTTTCGGCCATTCTGAGCTTAATTTGGGATCACAACTTCAAAATGCGTTTTCTGGCCGTTAGAAGCGTTTTTCAGCGATTCTAAGCTTAATATGGGATCACAACTTTAAAATGCGTTTTCTGGCCTTTAGAAGCGTTTTTCAGCGATTCTGAGCTTAATTTGGGATCACAACTTTAAAATGCGTTTTCTGGCCTTTACAAGCGGTTTTCGGCCATTCTGAGCTTAATTTGGGATCACAACTTCAAAATGCGTTTTCTGGCCGTTAGAAGCGTTTTTCAGCGATTCTAAGCTTTATATGGGATCACAACTTTAAAATGCGTTTTCTGGCCTTTAGAAGCGTTTTCCGGCCATTCTGAGCTTAATTTGGGATCACAACTTTAAAATGCGTTTTCTGGCCTTTAGAAGCGTTTTTCAGCGATTCTGAGCTTAATTTGGGATCACAACTTTAAAATGTGTTTTCTGGCCTTTAGAAGCGTTTTTCTGTCATTCTGAGCTTAATTTGGGATCACAACTTTAAAATGCGTTTTCTGGCCGTTAGAAGCGTTTTTCAGCGATTCTAAGCTTAATATGGGATCACAACTTTAAAATGCGTTTTCTGGCCTTTAGAAGCGTTTTTCATCCATTCTGAGCTTAATTTGGGATCACAACTTTAAAATGCGTTTTCTGGCCTTTAGAAGCGGTTTTCGGCCATTCTGAGCTTAATTTGGGATCACAACTTTAAAATGCGTTTTCTGGCCTTTAGAAGCGTTTTTCAGCCATTCTGAGCTTAATTTGGGATCACAACTTTAAAATGCGTTTTCTGGCCTTTAGAAGCGTTTTTCAGCGATTCTGAGCTTAATTTGGGATCACAACTTTAAAATGCGTTTTCTGGCCTTTAGAAGCGTTTTTCAGCGATTCTGAGCTTAATTTGGGATCACAACTTTAAAATGCGTTTTCTGGCCGTTAGAAGCGTTTTTCGGCCATTCTGAGCTTAATTTGGGATCACAACTTTAAAATGCGTTTTCTGGCCTTTAGAAGCGTTTTTCAGCGATTCTGAGCTTAATTTGGGATCACAACTTTAAAATGCGTTTTCTGGCCTTTACAAGCGGTTTTCGGCCATTCTGAGCTTAATTTGGGATCACAACTTCAAAATGCGTTTTCTGGCCGTTAGAAGCGTTTTTCAGCCATTCTGAGCATAATTTGGGATCACAACTTTAAAATGCGTTTTCTGGCCTTTAGAAGCGTTTTTCAGTGATTCTGAGCTTAATTTGGGATCACAACTTTAAAATGCGTTTTCTGGCCTTTAGAAGCGTTTTTCAGCGATTCTGAGCTTAATTTGGGATCACAACTTTAAAATGCGTTTTCTGGCCTTTAGAAGCGTTTTTCAGCGATTATGAGCTTAATTTGGGATCACAACTTTAAAATGCGTTTTCTGGCCTTTACAAGCGGTTTTCGGCCATTCTGAGCTTAATTTGGGATCACAACTTCAAAATGCGTTTTCTGGCCGTTAGAAGCGTTTTTCAGCGATTCTAAGCTTAATATGGGATCACAACTTTAAAATGCGTTTTCTGGCCTTTAGAAGCGTTTTCCGGCCATTCTGAGCTTAATTTGGGATCACAACTTTAAAATGCGTTTTCTGGCCTTTAGAAGCGTTTTTCAGCGATTCTGAGCTTAATTTGGGATCACAACTTTAAAATGCGTTTTCTGGCCTTTACAAGCGGTTTTCGGCCATTCTGAGCTTAATTTGGGATCACAACTTCAAAATGCGTTTTCTGGCCGTTAGAAGCGTTTTTCAGCGATTCTAAGCTTAATATGGGATCACAACTTTAAAATGCGTTTTCTGGCCTTTAGAAGCGTTTTTCAGCGATTCTGAGCTTAATTTGGGATCACAACTTTAAAATGCGTTTTCTGGCCTTTACAAGCGGTTTTCGGCCATTCTGAGCTTAATTTGGGATCACAACTTCAAAATGCGTTTTCTGGCCGTTAGAAGCGTTTTTCAGCGATTCTAAGCTTTATATGGGATCACAACTTTAAAATGCGTTTTCTGGCCTTTAGAAGCGTTTTCCGGCCATTCTGAGCTTAATTTGGGATCACAACTTTAAAATGCGTTTTCTGGCCTTTAGAAGCGTTTTTCAGCGATTCTGAGCTTAATTTGGGATCACAACTTTAAAATGTGTTTTCTGGCCTTTAGAAGCGTTTTTCTGTCATTCTGAGCTTAATTTGGGATCACAACTTTAAAATGCGTTTTCTGGCCGTTAGAAGCGTTTTTCAGCGATTCTAAGCTTAATATGGGATCACAACTTTAAAATGCGTTTTCTGGCCTTTAGAAGCGTTTTTCATCCATTCTGAGCTTAATTTGGGATCACAACTTTAAAATGCGTTTTCTGGCCTTTAGAAGCGGTTTTCGGCCATTCTGAGCTTAATTTGGGATCACAACTTTAAAATGCGTTTTCTGGCCTTTAGAAGCGTTTTTCAGCCATTCTGAGCTTAATTTGGGATCACAACTTTAAAATGCGTTTTCTGGCCTTTAGAAGCGTTTTTCAGCGATTCTGAGCTTAATTTGGGATCACAACTTTAAAATGCGTTTTCTGGCCTTTAGAAGCGTTTTTCAGCGATTCTGAGCTTAATTTGGGATCACAACTTTAAAATGCGTTTTCTGGCCGTTAGAAGCGTTTTTCGGCCATTCTGAGCTTAATTTGGGATCACAACTTTAAAATGCGTTTTCTGGCCTTTAGAAGCGTTTTTCAGCGATTCTGAGCTTAATTTGGGATCACAACTTTAAAATGCGTTTTCTGGCCTTTACAAGCGGTTTTCGGCCATTCTGAGCTTAATTTGGGATCACAACTTCAAAATGCGTTTTCTGGCCGTTAGAAGCGTTTTTCAGCGATTCTAAGCTTTATATGGGATCACAACTTTAAAATGCGTTTTCTGGCCTTTAGAAGCGTTTTCCGGCCATTCTGAGCTTAATTTGGGATCACAACTTTAAAATGCGTTTTCTGGCCTTTAGAAGCGTTTTTCAGCGATTCTGAGCTTAATTTGGGATCACAACTTTAAAATGTGTTTTCTGGCCTTTAGAAGCGTTTTTCGGTCATTCTGAGCTTAATTTGGGATCACAACTTTAAAATGCGTTTTCTGGCCGTTAGAAGCGTTTTTCAGCGATTCTAAGCTTAATATGGGATCACAACTTTAAAATGCGTTTTCTGGCCTTTAGAAGCGTTTTTCATCCATTCTGAGCTTAATTTGGGATCACAACTTTAAAATGCGTTTTCTGGCCTTTAGAAGCGGTTTTCGGCCATTCTGAGCTTAATTTGGGATCACAACTTTAAAATGCGTTTTCTGGCCTTTAGAAGCGTTTTTCAGCCATTCTGAGCTTAATTTGGGATCACAACTTTAAAATGCGTTTTCTGGCCTTTAGAAGCGTTTTTCAGTGATTCTGAGCTTAATTTGGGATCACAACTTTAAAATGCGTTTTCTGGCCTTTAGAAGCGTTTTTCAGCGATTCTGAGCTTAATTTGGGATCACAACTTTAAAATGCGTTTTCTGGCCTTTAGAAGCGTTTTTCGGCCATTCTGAGCTTAATTTGGGATCACAACTTTAAAATGCGTTTTCTGGCCTTTAGAAGCGGTTTTCGGCCATTCTGAGCTTAATTTGGGATCACAACTTTAAAATGCGTTTTCTGGCCTTTAGAAGCGTTTTCCGGCCATTCTGAGCTTAATTTGGGATCACAACTTTAAAATGCGTTTTCTGGCCTTTAGAAGCGTTTTTCAGCGATTCTGAGCTTAATTTGGGATCACAACTTTAAAATGCGTTTTCTGGCCGTTAGAAGCGTTTTTCAGTGATTCTGAGCTTAATTTGGGATCACAACTTTAAAATGCGTTTTCTGGCCTTTAGAAGCGTTTTTCAGCGATTCTGAGCTTAATATGGAATCACAACTTTAAAATGCGTTTTCTGGCCTTTAGAAGCGGTTTTCAGCAATTCTGAGCTTAATTTGGGATCACAACTTTAAAATGCGTTTTCTGGCCTTTAGAAGCGTTTTCCGGCCATTCTGAGCTTAATTTGGGATCACAACTTTAAAATGCGTTTTCTGGCCTTTAGAAGCGTTTTTCAGCGATTCTGAGCTTAATTTGGGATCACAACTTTAAAATGCGTTTTCTGGCCTTTAGAAGCGGTTTTCGGCCATTCTGAGCTTAATTTGGGATCACAACTTTAAAATGCGTTTTCTGGCCTTTAGAAGCGTTTTTCAGCGATTCTAAGCTTAATATGGAATCACAACTTTAAAATGCGTTTTCTGGCCTTTAGAAGCGTTTTTCAGCGATTCTGAGCTTAATTTGGGATCACAACTTTAAAATGCGTTTTCTGGCCTTTAGAAGCGGTTTTCGGCCATTCTGAGCTTAATTTGGGATCACAACTTTAAAATGCGTTTTCTGGCCTTTAGAAGCGTTTTTCAGCGATTCTGAGCTTAATTTGGGATCACAACTTTAAAATGCGTTTTCTGGCCTTTAGAAGCGGTTTTCGGCCATTCTGAGCTTAATTTGGGATCACAACTTTAAAATGCGTTTTCTGGCCTTTAGAAGCTTTTTTCGGCCATTCTGAGCTAAATATGGGATCACAACTTTAAAATGCGTTTTCTGACCTTTAGAAGCGTTTTTCGTCCATTCTGAGCTTAATTTGGGATCACAACTTTAAAATGCGTTTTCTGGCCTTTAGAAGCGTTTTCCGGCCATTCTGAGCTTAATTTGGGATCACAACTTTAAAATGCGTTTTCTGGCCTTTAGAAGCGTTTTTCAGCGATTCTGAGCTTAATTTGGGATCACAACTTTAAAATGCGTTTTCTGGCCGTTAGAAGCGTTTTTCAGTGATTCTGAGCTTAATTTGGGATCACAACTTTAAAATGCGTTTTCCGGCCATTCTGAGCTTAATTTGGGATCACAACTTTAAAATGCGTTTTCTGGCCTTTAGAAGCGTTTTTCAGCGATTCTGAGCTTAATTTGGGATCACAACTTTAAAATGCGTTTTCTGGCCTTTAGAAGCGGTTTTCGGCCATTCTGAGCTTAATTTGGGATCACAACTTTAAAATGCGTTTTCTGGCCTTTAGAAGCTTTTTTCGGCCATTCTGAGCTAAATATGGGATCACAACTTTAAAATGCGTTTTCTGACCTTTAGAAGCGTTTTTCGTCCATTCTGAGCTTAATTTGGGATCACAACTTTAAAATGCGTTTTCTGGCCTTTAGAAGCGTTTTCCGGCCATTCTGAGCTTAATTTGGGATCACAACTTTAAAATGCGTTTTCTGGCCTTTAGAAGCGTTTTTCAGCGATTCTGAGCTTAATTTGGGATCACAACTTTAAAATGCGTTTTCTGGCCGTTAGAAGCGTTTTTCAGTGATTCTGAGCTTAATTTGTTATCACAACTTTAAAATGCGTTTTCTGGCCTTTAGAAGCGTTTTCCGGCCATTCTGAGCTTAATTTGGGATCACAACTTTAAAATGCGTTTTCTGGCCTTTAGAAGCGTTTTCCGGCCATTCTGAGCTTAATTTGGGATCACAACTTTAAAATGCGTTTTCTGGCCTTTAGAAGCGTTTTTCAGCGATTCTGAGCTTAATTTGGGATCACAACTTTAAAATGCGTTTTCTGGCCTTTAGAAGCGTTTTTGGGCGATTCTGAGCTTAATTTGGGATCACAACTTTAAAATGCGTTTTCTGGCCTTTAGAAGCGTTTTCCGGCCATTCTGAGCTTAATTTGGGATCACAACTTTAAAATGCGTTTTCTGGCCTTTAGAAGCGTTTTTCAGCGATTCTGAGCTTAATTTGGGATCACAACTTTAAAATGCGTTTTCTGGCCGTTAGAAGCGGTTTTCGGCCATTCTGAGCTTAATTTGGGATCACAACTTTAAAATGCGTTTTCTGGCCTTTAGAAGCGTTTTTCAGCCATTCTGAGCTTAATTTGGGATCACAACTTTAAAATGCGTTTTCTGGCCTTTAGAAGCGTTTTTCAGTGATTCTGAGCTTAATTTGGGATCACAACTTTAAAATGCGTTTTCTGGCCTTTAGAAGCGTTTTTCAGCGATTCTGAGCTTAATTTGGGATCACAACTTTAAAATGCGTTTTCTGGCCTTAAGAAGCGGTTTTCGGCCATTCTGAGCTTAATTTGGGATCACAACTTTAAAATGCGTTTTCTGGCTGTTAGAAGCGTTTTTCAGCGATTCTAAGCTTAATATGGGATCACAACTTTAAAATGCGTTTTCTGGCCGTTAGAAGCGTTTTCTAAGCCATTCTGCCATTCTGAGCTTAATTTGGGATCACAACTTTAAAATGCGTTTTCTGGCCTTTAGAAGCGGTTTTCGGCCATTCTGAGCTTAATTTGGGATCACAACTTTAAAATGCGTTTTCTGGCCTTTAGAAGCGTTTTTCAGTGATTCTGAGCTTAATTTGGGATCACAACTTTAAAATGCGTTTTCTGGCCTTTAGAAGCGTTTTTCAGCGATTCTGAGCTTAATTTGGGATCACAACTTTAAAATGCGTTTTCTGGCCTTTAGAAGCGGTTTTCGGCCATTCTGAGCTTAATTTGGGATCACAACTTTAAAATGCGTTTTCTGGCTGTTAGAAGCGTTTTTCAGCGATTCTAAGCTTAATATGGAATCACAACTTTAAAATGCGTTTTCTGGCCTTTAGAAGCGTTTTTCAGCGATTCTGAGCTTAATTTGGGATCACAACTTTAAAATGCGTTTTCTGGCCTTTAGAAGCGTTTTCCGGCCATTCTGAGCTTAATTTGGGATCACAACTTTAAAATGCGTTTTCTGGCCGTTAGGAGCGTTTTTCAGCGATTCTGAGCTTAATTTGGGATCACAACTTTAAAATGCGTTTTCTGGCCTTTAGAAGCGTTTTCCGGCCATTCTGAGCTTAATTTGGGATCACAACTTTAAAATGCGTTTTCTGGCCTTTAGAAGCGTTTTTCGGCCATTCTGAGCTTAATTTGGGATCACAACTTCAAAATGCGTTTTCTGGCCTTTAGAAGCGTTTTTCAGCGATTCTGAGCTTAATTTGGGATCACAACTTTAAAATGCGTTTTCTGGCCGTTAGAAGCGGTTTTCGGCCATTCTGAGCTTAATTTGGGATCACAACTTTAAAATGCGTTTTCTGGCCTTTAGAAGCGTTTTTCAGCCATTCTGAGCTTAATTTGGGATCACAACTTTAAAATGCGTTTTCTGGCCTTTAGAAGCGTTTTTCTGTGATTCTGAGCTTAATTTGGGATCACAACTTTAAAATGCGTTTTCTGGCCTTTAGAAGCGTTTTTCAGCGATTCTGAGCTTAATTTGGGATCACAACTTTAAAATGCGTTTTCTGGCCTTTAGAAGCGGTTTTCGGCCATTCTGAGCTTAATTTGGGATCACAACTTTAAAATGCGTTTTCTGGCTGTTAGAAGCGTTTTTCAGCGATTCTAAGCTTAATATGGGATCACAACTTTAAAATGCGTTTTCTGGCCGTTAGAAGCGTTTTCTAAGCCATTCTGCCATTCTGAGCTTAATTTGGGATCACAACTTTAAAATGCGTTTTCTGGCCTTTAGAAGCGGTTTTCGGCCATTCTGAGCTTAATTTGGGATCACAACTTTAAAATGCGTTTTCTGGCCTTTAGAAGCGTTTTTCGGCCATTCTGAGCTTAATTTGGGATCACAACTTCAAAATGCGTTTTCTGGCCTTTAGAAGCGTTTTTCAGCGATTCTGAGCTTAATTTGGGATCACAACTTTAAAATGCGTTTTCTGGCCGTTAGAAGCGGTTTTCGGCCATTCTGAGCTTAATTTGGGATCACAACTTTAAAATGCGTTTTCTGGCCTTTAGAAGCGTTTTTCAGCCATTCTGAGCTTAATTTGGGATCACAACTTTAAAATGCGTTTTCTGGCCTTTAGAAGCGTTTTTCAGTGATTCTGAGCTTAATTTGGGATCACAACTTTAAAATGCGTTTTCTGGCCTTTAGAAGCGTTTTTCAGCGATTCTGAGCTTAATTTGGGATCACAACTTTAAAATGCGTTTTCTGGCCTTTAGAAGCGGTTTTCGGCCATTCTGAGCTTAATTTGGGATCACAACTTTAAAATGCGTTTTCTGGCCTTTAGAAGCGGTTTTCGGCCATTCTGAGCTTAATTTGGGATCACAACTTTAAAATGCGTTTTCTGGCCGTTAGAAGCGTTTTTCAGCGATTCTAAGCTTAATATGGGATCACAACTTTAAAATGCGTTTTCTGGCCTTTAGAAGCGTTTTCCGGCCATTCTGAGCTTAATTTGGGATCACAACTTTAAAATGCGTTTTCTGGCCTTTAGAAGCGTTTTTCAGCTATTCTGAGCTTAATTTGGGATCACAACTTTAAAATGCGTTTTCTGGCCTTTAGAAGCGTTTTTCAGCGATTCTGAGCTTAATTTGGGATCACAACTTTAAAATGCGTTTTCTGGCCTTTAGAAGCGTTTTTCAGCGATTCTGAGCTTAATTTGGGATCACAACTTTAAAATGCGTTTTCTGGCCTTTACAAGCGGTTTTCGGCCATTCTGAGCTTAATTTGGGATCACAACTTAAAAATGCGTTTTCTGGCCGTTAGAAGCGTTTTTCAGCGATTCTAAGCTTAATATGGGATCACAACTTTAAAATGCGTTTTCTGGCCTTTAGAAGCGTTTTCCGGCCATTCTGAGCTTAATTTGGGATCACAACTTTAAAATGCGTTTTCTGGCCTTTAGAAGCGTTTTTCAGCCATTCTGAGCTTAATTTGGGATCACAACTTTAAAATGCGTTTTCTGGCCTTTAGAAGCGTTTTTCGGCCATTCTGAGCTTAATTTGGGATCACAACTTTAAAATGCGTTTTCTGGCCTTTAGAAGCGTTTTTCAGCGATTCTGAGCTTAATTTGGGATCACAACTTTAAAATGCGTTTTCTGGCCTTTAGAAGCGGTTTTCGGCCATTCTGAGCTTAATTTGGGATCACAACTTTAAAATGCGTTTTCTGGCCTTTAGAAGCGGTTTTCGGTCATTCTGAGCTTAATTTGGGATCACAACTTTAAAATGCGTTTTCTGGCCTTTAGAAGCGTTTTTCGGCCATTCTGAGCTTAATTTGGGATCACAACTTTAAAATGCGTTTTCTGGCCTTTAGAAGCGTTTTTCGGCCATTCTGAGCTTAATTTGGGATCACAACTTTAAAATGCGTTTTCTGGCCTTTAGAAGCGTTTTTCAGTGATTCTGAGCTTAATTTGGGATCACAACTTTAAAATGCGTTTTCTGGCCTTTAGAAGCGTTTTTCAGCGATTCTGAGCTTAATTTGGGATCACAACTTTAAAATGCGTTTTCTGGCCTTTAGAAGCGGTTTTCGGCCATTCTGAGCTTAATTTGGGATCACAACTTTAAAATGCGTTTTCTGGCTGTTAGAAGCGTTTTTCAGCGATTCTAAGCTTAATATGGGATCACAACTTTAAAATGCGTTTTCTGGCCGTTAGAAGCGTTTTCTAAGCCATTCTGCCATTCTGAGCTTAATTTGGGATCACAACTTTAAAATGCGTTTTCTGGCCTTTAGAAGCGGTTTTCGGCCATTCTGAGCTTAATTTGGGATCACAACTTTAAAATGCGTTTTCTGGCCTTTAGAAGCGTTTTTCGGCCATTCTGAGCTTAATTTGGGATCACAACTTCAAAATGCGTTTTCTGGCCTTTAGAAGCGTTTTTCAGCGATTCTGAGCTTAATTTGGGATCACAACTTTAAAATGCGTTTTCTGGCCGTTAGAAGCGGTTTTCGGCCATTCTGAGCTTAATTTGGGATCACAACTTTAAAATGCGTTTTCTGGCCTTTAGAAGCGTTTTTCAGTGATTCTGAGCTTAATTTGGGATCACAACTTTAAAATGCGTTTTCTGGCCTTTAGAAGCGTTTTTCAGCGATTCTGAGCTTAATTTGGGATCACAACTTTAAAATGCGTTTTCTGGCCTTTAGAAGCGGTTTTCGGCCATTCTGAGCTTAATTTGGGATCACAACTTTAAAATGCGTTTTCTGGCCTTTAGAAGCGGTTTTCGGCCATTCTGAGCTTAATTTGGGATCACAACTTTAAAATGCGTTTTCTGGCCGTTAGAAGCGTTTTCTAAGCCATTCTGCCATTCTGAGCTTAATTTGGGATCACAACTTTAAAATGCGTTTTCTGGCCTTTAGAAGCGTTTTTCGGCCATTCTGAGCTTAATTTGGGATCACAACTTTAAAATGCGTTTTCTGGCCTTTAGAAGCGTTTTTCAGCTATTCTGAGCTTAATTTGGGATCACAACTTTAAAATGCGTTTTCTGGCCGTTAGAAGCGTTTTCTAAGCCATTCTGCCATTCTGAGCTTAATTTGGGATCACAACTTTAAAATGCGTTTTCTGGCCTTTAGAAGCGTTTTTCAGCCATTCTGAGCATAATTTGGGATCACAACTTTAAAATGCGTTTTCTGGCCTTTAGAAGCGTTTTTCAGTGATTCTGAGCTTAATTTGGGATCACAACTTTAAAATGCGTTTTCTGGCCTTTAGAAGCGTTTTTCAGCGATTCTGAGCTTAATTTGGGATCACAACTTTAAAATGCGTTTTCTGGCCTTTACAAGCGGTTTTCGGCCATTCTGAGCTTAATTTGGGATCACAACTTCAAAATGCGTTTTCTGGCCGTTAGAAGCGTTTTTCAGCGATTCTAAGCTTAATATGGGATCACAACTTTAAAATGCGTTTTCTGGCCTTTAGAAGCGTTTTCCGGCCATTCTGAGCTTAATTTGGGATCACAACTTTAAAATGCGTTTTCTGGCCTTTAGAAGCGTTTTTCAGCGATTCTGAGCTTAATTTGGGATCACAACTTTAAAATGCGTTTTCTGGCCTTTACAAGCGGTTTTCGGCCATTCTGAGCTTAATTTGGGATCACAACTTCAAAATGCGTTTTCTGGCCGTTAGAAGCGTTTTTCAGCGATTCTAAGCTTAATATGGGATCACAACTTTAAAATGCGTTTTCTGGCCTTTAGAAGCGTTTTTCAGCGATTCTGAGCTTAATTTGGGATCACAACTTTAAAATGTGTTTTCTGGCCTTTAGAAGCGTTTTTCGTCATTCTGAGCTTAATTTGGGATCACAACTTTAAAATGCGTTTTCTGGCCGTTAGAAGCGTTTTTCAGCGATTCTAAGCTTAATATGGGATCACAACTTTAAAATGCGTTTTCTGGCCTTTAGAAGCGTTTTCCGGCCATTCTGAGCTTAATTTGGGATCACAACTTTAAAATGCGTTTTCTGGCCTTTAGAAGCGTTTTTCAGCTATTCTGAGCTTAATTTGGGATCACAACTTTAAAATGCGTTTTCTGGCCTTTAGAAGCGTTTTTCAGCCATTCTGAGCTTAATTTGGGATCACAACTTTAAAATGCGTTTTCTGGCCTTTAGAAGCGTTTTTCAGTGATTCTGAGCTTAATTTGGGATCACAACTTTAAAATGCGTTTTCTGGCCTTTAGAAGCGTTTTTCAGCGATTCTGAGCTTAATTTGGGATCACAACTTTAAAATGCGTTTTCTGGCCTTTAGAAGCGTTTTTCGGCCATTCTGAGCTTAATTTGGGATCACAACTTTAAAATGCGTTTTCTGGCCTTTAGAAGCGGTTTTCGGCCATTCTGAGCTTAATTTGGGATCACAACTTTAAAATGCGTTTTCTGGCCTTTAGAAGCGTTTTCCGGCCATTCTGAGCTTAATTTGGGATCACAACTTTAAAATGCGTTTTCTGGCCTTTAGAAGCGTTTTTCAGCGATTCTGAGCTTAATTTGGGATCACAACTTTAAAATGCGTTTTCTGGCCGTTAGAAGCGTTTTTCAGTGATTCTGAGCTTAATTTGGGATCACAACTTTAAAATGCGTTTTCTGGCCTTTAGAAGCGTTTTTCAGCGATTCTGAGCTTAATATGGAATCACAACTTTAAAATGCGTTTTCTGGCCTTTAGAAGCGGTTTTCAGCGATTCTGAGCTTAATTTGGGATCACAACTTTAAAATGCGTTTTCTGGCCTTTAGAAGCGTTTTCCGGCCATTCTGAGCTTAATTTGGGATCACAACTTTAAAATGCGTTTTCTGGCCTTTAGAAGCGTTTTTCAGCGATTCTGAGCTTAATTTGGGATCACAACTTTAAAATGCGTTTTCTGGCCTTAAGAAGCGGTTTTCGGCCATTCTGAGCTTAATTTGGGATCACAACTTTAAAATGCGTTTTCTGGCCTTTAGAAGCGTTTTTCAGCGATTCTAAGCTTAATATGGAATCACAACTTTAAAATGCGTTTTCTGGCCTTTAGAAGCGTTTTTCAGCGATTCTGAGCTTAATTTGGGATCACAACTTTAAAATGCGTTTTCTGGCCTTTAGAAGCGTTTTTCAGCGATTCTGAGCTTAATTTGGGATCACAACTTTAAAATGCGTTTTCTGGCCTTTAGAAGCGTTTTTCAGCGATTCTGAGCTTAATTTGGGATCACAACTTTAAAATGCGTTTTCTGGCCGTTAGAAGCGTTTTTCAGTGATTCTGAGCTTAATTTGGGATCACAACTTTAAAATTCACAACGTTTTCTGGCCTTTAGAAGCGTTTTTCGGCCATTCTGAGCTTAATTTGGGATCACAACTTTAAAATGCGTTTTCTGGCCTTTAGAAGCGTTTTTCAGCGATTCTGAGCTTAATTTGGGATCACAACTTTAAAATGCGTTTTCTGGCCTTTAGAAGCGGTTTTCGGCCATTCTGAGCTTAATTTGGGATCACAACTTTAAAATGCGTTTTCTGGCCTTTAGAAGCTTTTTTCGGCCATTCTGAGCTAAATATGGGATCACAACTTTAAAATGCGTTTTCTGACCTTTAGAAGCGTTTTTCGTCCATTCTGAGCTTAATTTGGGATCACAACTTTAAAATGCGTTTTCTGGCCTTTAGAAGCGTTTTTCAGCGATTCTGAGCTTAATTTGGGATCACAACTTTAAAATGCGTTTTCTGGCCTTTAGAAGCGTTTTTCAGCGATTCTGAGCTTAATTTGGGATCACAACTTTAAAATGCGTTTTCTGGCCGTTAGAAGCGTTTTTCAGTGATTCTGAGCTTAATTTGGGATCACAACTTTAAAATTCACAACGTTTTCTGGCCTTTAGAAGCGTTTTTCGGCCATTCTGAGCTTAATTTGGGATCACAACTTTAAAATGCGTTTTCTGGCCTTTAGAAGCGTTTTTCAGCGATTCTGAGCTTAA
Source organism: Uranotaenia lowii (assembly GCF_029784155.1). Taxonomy (NCBI): domain Eukaryota; kingdom Metazoa; phylum Arthropoda; class Insecta; order Diptera; family Culicidae; genus Uranotaenia; species Uranotaenia lowii. Next base: position 163,177,688 of record NC_073692.1, on the reverse strand, counting down.
TTTGGGATCACAACTTTAAAATGCGTTTTCTGGCCTTTAGAAGCGGTTTTCGGCCATTCTGAGCTTAATTTGGGATCACAACTTTAAAATGCGTTTTCTGGCCTTTAGAAGCTTTTTTCGGCCATTCTGAGCTAAATATGGGATCACAACTTTAAAATGCGTTTTCTGACCTTTAGAAGCGTTTTTCGTCCATTCTGAGCTTAATTTGGGATCACAACTTTAAAATGCGTTTTCTGGCCTTTAGAAGCGTTTTTCAGCGATTCTGAGCTTAATTTGGGATCACAACTTTAAAATGCGTTTTCTGGCCGTTAGAAGCGTTTTTCAGTGATTCTGAGCTTAATTTGGGATCACAACTTTAAAATGCGTTTTCTGGCCTTTAGAAGCGTTTTTGGGCGATTCTGAGCTTAATTTGGGATCACAACTTTAAAATGCGTTTTCTGGCCTTTAGAAGCGTTTTTCGGCCATTCTGAGCTTAATTTGGGATCACAACTTCAAAATGCGTTTTCTGGCCTTCAGAAGCGTTTTTCAGCGATTCTGAGCTTAATTTGGGATCACAACTTTAAAATGCGTTTTCTGGCCGTTAGAAGCGGTTTTCGGCCATTCTGAGCTTAATTTGGGATCACAACTTTAAAATGCGTTTTCTGGCCTTTAGAAGCGTTTTTCAGCCATTCTGAGCTTAATTTGGGATCACAACTTTAAAATGCGTTTTCTGGCCTTTAGAAGCGTTTTTCGCCCATTCTGAGCTTAATTTGGGATCACAACTTCAAAATGCGTTTTCTGGCCTTTAGAAGCGTTTTTGGGCGATTCTGAGCTTAATTTGGGATCACAACTTTAAAATGCGTTTTCTGGCCTTTAGAAGCGTTTTTCAGCGATTCTGAGCTTAATTTGGGATCACAACTTTAAAATGCGTTTTCTGGCCTTTAGAAGCGGTTTTCGGCCATTCTGAGCTTAATTTGGGATCACAACTTTAAAATGCGTTTTCTTGCCGTTAAAAGCGTTTTTCAGCGATTCTAAGCTTAATTTGGGATCACAACTTTAAAATGCGTTTTCTGGCCTTTAGAAGCGTTTTTCAGCGATTCTGAGCTTAATTTGGGATCACAACTTTAAAATGCGTTTTCTGGCCTTTAGAAGCGTTTTTCAGCGATTCTGAGCTTAATTTGGGATCACAACTTTAAAATGCGTTTTCTGGCCTTTAGAAGCGGTTTTCGGCCATTCTGAGCTTAATTTGGGATCACAACTTTAAAATGCGTTTTCTGGCCTTTAGAAGCGTTTTTCGGCCATTCTGAGCTTAATTTGGGATCACAACTTCAAAATGCGTTTTCTGGCCTTTAGAAGCGTTTTTCAGCGATTCTGAGCTTAATTTGGGATCACAACTTTAAAATGCGTTTTCTGGCCTTTAGAAGCGTTTTTCAGCGATTCTGAGCTTAATTTGGGATCACAACTTTAAAATGCGTTTTCTGGCCTTTAGAAGCGGTTTTCGGCCATTCTGAGCTTAATTTGGGATCACAACTTTAAAATGCGTTTTCTGGCCTTTAGAAGCGGTTTTCGGCCATTCTGAGCTTAATTTGGGATCACAACTTTAAAATGCGTTTTCTGGCCTTTAGAAGCGTTTTCCGGCCATTCTGAGCTTAATTTGGGATCACAACTTTAAAATGCGTTTTCTGGCCTTTAGAAGCGTTTTTCAGCGATTCTGAGCTTAATTTGGGATCACAACTTTAAAATGCGTTTTCTGGCCGTTAGAAGCGTTTTCTAAGCCATTCTGCCATTCTGAGCTGAATTTGGGATCACAACTTTAAAATGCGTTTTCTGGCCTTTAGAAGCGTTTTTCAGTGATTCTGAGCTTAATTTGGGATCACAACTTTAAAATGCGTTTTCTGGCCTTTAGAAGCGTTTTTCAGCGATTCTGAGCTTAATTTGGGATCACAACTTTAAAATGCGTTTTCTGGCCTTTAGAAGCGTTTTTCAGCCATTCTGAGCTTAATTTGGGATCACAACTTTAAAATGCGTTTTCTGGCCTTTAGAAGCGTTTTTCGTCCATTCTGAGCTTAATTTGGGATCACAACTTTAAAATGCGTTTTCTGGCCTTTAGAAGCGGTTTTCGGCCATTCTGAGCTTAATTTGGGATCACAACTTTAAAATGCGTTTTCTGGCCTTTAGAAGCGGTTTTCGGCCATTCTGAGCTTAATTTGGGATCACAACTTTAAAATGCGTTTTCTGGCCTTTAGAAGCGTTTTCCGGCCATTCTGAGCTTAATTTGGGATCACAACTTTAAAATGCGTTTTCTGGCCTTTAGAAGCGTTTTTCAGCGATTCTGAGCTTAATTTGGGATCACAACTTTAAAATGCGTTTTCTGGCCGTTAGAAGCGTTTTTCAGTGATTCTGAGCTTAATTTGGGATCACAACTTTAAAATGCGTTTTCTGGCCTTTAGAAGCGGTTTTCGGCCATTCTGAGCTTAATTTGGGATCACAACTTTAAAATGCGTTTTCTTGCCGTTAGAAGCGTTTTTCAGCGATTCTGAGCTTAATTTGGGATCACAACTTTAAAATTCGTTTTCTGGCCGTTAGAAGCGGTTTTCGGCCATTCTGAGCTTAATTTGGGATCACAACTTTAAAATGCGTTTTCTGGCCTTTAGAAGCGTTTTTCAGCCATTCTGAGCTTAATTTGGGATCACAACTTTAAAATGCGTTTTCTGGCCTTTAGAAGCGTTTTTCAGCGATTCTGAGCTTAATTTGGGATCACAACTTTAAAATGCGTTTTCTGGCCGTTAGAAGCGGTTTTCGGCCATTCTGAGCTTAATTTGGGATCACAACTTTAAAATGCGTTTTCTTGCCGTTAGAAGCGTTTTTCAGCGATTCTGAGCTTAATTTGGGATCACAACTTTAAAATGCGTTTTCTGGCCGTTAGAAGCGGTTTTCGGCCATTCTGAGCTTAATTTGGGATCACAACTTTAAAATGCGTTTTCTGGCCTTTAGAAGCGTTTTTCAGCGATTCTGAGCTTAATTTGGGATCACAACTTTAAAATGCGTTTTCTGGCCGTTAGAAGCGGTTTTCGGCCATTCTGAGCTTAATTTGGGATCACAACTTTAAAATGCGTTTTCTGGCCTTTAGAAGCGTTTTTCAGCCATTCTGAGCTTAATTTGGGATCACAACTTTAAAATGCGTTTTCTGGCCTTTAGAAGCGTTTTTCAGCGATTCTGAGCTTAATTTGGGATCACAACTTTAAAATGCGTTTTCTGGCCTTTAGAAGCGGTTTTCGGCCATTCTGAGCTTAATTTGGGATCACAACTTTAAAATGCGTTTTCTTGCCGTTAGAAGCGTTTTTCAGCGATTCTGAGCTTAATTTGGGATCACAACTTTAAAATGCGTTTTCTGGCCGTTAGAAGCGGTTTTCGGCCATTCTGAGCTTAATTTGGGATCACAACTTTAAAATGCGTTTTCTGGCCTTTAGAAGCGTTTTTCAGCGATTCTGAGCTTAATTTGGGATCACAACTTTAAAATGCGTTTTCTGGCCGTTAGAAGCGGTTTTCGGCCATTCTGAGCTTAATTTGGGATCACAACTTTAAAATGCGTTTTCTGGCCTTTAGAAGCGTTTTTCAGCCATTCTGAGCTTAATTTGGGATCACAACTTTAAAATGCGTTTTCTGGCCTTTAGAAGCGTTTTTCAGTGATTCTGAGCTTAATTTGGGATCACAACTTTAAAATGCGTTTTCTGGCCTTTAGAAGCGTTTTTCAGCGATTCTGAGCTTAATTTGGGATCACAACTTTAAAATGCGTTTTCTGGCCTTTAGAAGCGGTTTTCGGCCATTCTGAGCTTAATTTGGGATCACAACTTTAAAATGCGTTTTCTGGCCTTTAGAAGCGTTTTTCGGCCATTCTGAGCTTAATTTGGGATCACAACTTCAAAATGCGTTTTCTGGCCTTTAGAAGCGTTTTTCAGCGATTCTGAGCTTAATTTGGGATCACAACTTTAAAATGCGTTTTCTGGCCTTTAGAAGCGTTTTTCAGCGATTCTGAGCTTAATTTGGGATCACAACTTTAAAATGCGTTTTCTGGCCTTTAGAAGCGGTTTTCGGCCATTCTGAGCTTAATTTGGGATCACAACTTTAAAATGCGTTTTCTGGCCTTTAGAAGCGGTTTTCGGCCATTCTGAGCTTAATTTGGGATCACAACTTTAAAATGCGTTTTCTTGCCGTTAGAAGCGTTTTTCAGCGATTCTAAGCTTAATATGGGATCACAACTTTAAAATGCGTTTTCTGGCCTTTAGAAGCGTTTTCCGGCCATTCTGAGCTTAATTTGGGATCACAACTTTAAAATGCGTTTTCTGGCCGTTAGGAGCGTTTTTCAGCGATTCTGAGCTTAATTTGGGATCACAACTTTAAAATGCGTTTTCTGGTCGTTAGAAGCGTTTTTCAGCGATTCTGAGCTTAATTTGGGATCACAACTTTAAAATGCGTTTTCTGGCCTTTAGAAGCTTTTTTCGGCCATTCTGAGCTAAATATGGGATCACAACTTTAAAATGCGTTTTCTGACCTTTAGAAGCGTTTTTCGTCCATTCTGAGCTTAATTTGGGATCACAACTTTAAAATGCGTTTTCTGGCCTTTAGAAGCGTTTTCCGGCCATTCTGAGCTTAATTTGGGATCACAACTTTAAAATGCGTTTTCTGGCCTTTAGAAGCGTTTTTCAGCGATTCTGAGCTTAATTTGGGATCACAACTTTAAAATGCGTTTTCTGGCCTTTAGAAGCGTTTTTCGGCCATTCTGAGCTTAATTTGGGATCACAACTTTAAAATGCGTTTTCTGGCCTTTAGAAGCGTTTTTCAGCTATTCTGAGCTTAATTTGGGATCACAACTTTAAAATGCGTTTTCTGGCCTTTAGAAGCGTTTTCCGGCCATTCTGAGCTTAATTTGGGATCACAACTTTAAAATGCGTTTTCTGGCCTTTAGAAGCGTTTTTCAGCGATTCTGAGCTTAATTTGGGATCACAACTTTAAAATGCGTTTTCTGGCCTTTAGAAGCTTTTTTCGGCCATTCTGAGCTAAATATGGGATCACAACTTTAAAATGCGTTTTCTGACCTTTAGAAGCGTTTTTCGTCCATTCTGAGCTTAATTTGGGATCACAACTTTAAAATGCGTTTTCTGGCCTTTAGAAGCGTTTTCCGGCCATTCTGAGCTTAATTTGGGATCACAACTTTAAAATGCGTTTTCTGGCCTTTAGAAGCGTTTTTCAGCTATTCTGAGCTTAATTTGGGATCACAACTTTAAAATGCGTTTTCTGGCCGTTAGAAGCGTTTTCTAAGCCATTCTGCCATTCTGAGCTTAATTTGGGATCACAACTTTAAAATGCGTTTTCTGGCCTTTAGAAGCGGTTTTCGGCCATTCTGAGCTTAATTTGGGATCACAACTTTAAAATGCGTTTTCTGGCCTTTAGAAGCGTTTTTCAGCCATTCTGAGCTTAATTTGGGATCACAACTTTAAAATGCGTTTTCTGGCCTTTAGAAGCGTTTTTCAGTGATTCTGAGCTTAATTTGGGATCACAACTTTAAAATGCGTTTTCTGGCCTTTAGAAGCGTTTTTCAGCGATTCTGAGCTTAATTTGGGATCACAACTTCAAAATGCGTTTTCTGGCCTTTAGAAGCGTTTTCCGGCCATTCTGAGCTTAATTTGGGATCACAACTTTAAAATGCGTTTTCTGGCCTTTAGAAGCGTTTTTCAGCGATTCTGAGCTTAATTTGGGATCACAACTTTAAAATGCGTTTTCTGGCCTTTAGAAGCGGTTTTCGGCCATTCTGAGCTTAATTTGGGATCACAACTTTAAAATGCGTTTTCTGGCTGTTAGAAGCGTTTTTCAGCGATTCTAAGCTTAATATGGAATCACAACTTTAAAATGCGTTTTCTGGCCTTTAGAAGCGTTTTTCAGCTATTCTGAGCTTAATTTGGGATCACAACTTTAAAATGCGTTTTCTGGCCTTTAGAAGCGTTTTCCGGCCATTCTGAGCTTAATTTGGGATCACAACTTTAAAATGCGTTTTCTGGCCTTTAGAAGCGTTTTTCAGCTATTCTGAGCTTAATTTGGGATCACAACTTTAAAATGCGTTTTCTGGCCTTTAGAAGCGTTTTTCAGCGATTCTGAGCTTAATTTGGGATCACAACTTTAAAATGCGTTTTCTGGCCTTTAGAAGCGTTTTTCAGCGATTCTGAGCTTAATTTGGGATCACAACTTTAAAATGCGTTTTCTGGCCTTTAGAAGCGTTTTTCAGCGATTCTGAGCTTAATTTGGGATCACAACTTTAAAATGCGTTTTCTGGCCTTTAGAAGCGTTTTCCGGCCATTCTGAGCTTAATTTGGGATCACAACTTTAAAATGCGTTTTCTGGCCGTTAGGAGCGTTTTTCAGCGATTCTGAGCTTAATTTGGGATCACAACTTTAAAATGCGTTTTCTGGCCTTTAGAAGCGTTTTCCGGCCATTCTGAGCTTAATTTGGGATCACAACTTTAAAATGCGTTTTCTGGCCTTTAGAAGCGTTTTTCAGCGATTCTGAGCTTAATTTGGGATCACAACTTTAAAATGCGTTTTCTGGCCTTTAGAAGCGGTTTTCGGCCATTCTGAGCTTAATTTGGGATCACAACTTTAAAATGCGTTTTCTGGCTGTTAGAAGCGTTTTTCAGCGATTCTAAGCTTAATTTGGGATCACAACTTTAAAATGCGTTTTCTGGCCTTTAGAAGCGTTTTTCAGCGATTCTGAGCTTAATTTGGGATCACAACTTTAAAATGCGTTTTCTGGCCTTTAGAAGCGTTTTTCAGCGATTCTGAGCTTAATTTGGGATCACAACTTTAAAATGCGTTTTCTGGCCTTTAGAAGCGTTTTTCAGCGATTCTGAGCTTAATTTGGGATCACAACTTTAAAATGCGTTTTCTGGCCTTTAGAAGCGTTTTCCGGCCATTCTGAGCTTAATTTGGGATCACAACTTTAAAATGCGTTTTCTGGCCGTTAGGAGCGTTTTTCAGCGATTCTGAGCTTAATTTGGGATCACAACTTTAAAATGCGTTTTCTGGCCTTTAGAAGCGTTTTCCGGCCATTCTGAGCTTAATTTGGGATCACAACTTTAAAATGCGTTTTCTGGCCTTTAGAAGCGTTTTTCAGCGATTCTGAGCTTAATTTGGGATCACAACTTTAAAATGCGTTTTCTGGCCTTTAGAAGCGTTTTTCAGCGATTCTGAGCTTAATTTGGGATCACAACTTTAAAATGCGTTTTCTGGCCTTTAGAAGCGTTTTTGGGCGATTCTGAGCTTAATTTGGGATCACAACTTTAAAATGCGTTTTCTGGCCTTTAGAAGCGTTTTCCGGCCATTCTGAGCTTAATTTGGGATCACAACTTTAAAATGCGTTTTCTGGCCTTTAGAAGCGTTTTCCGGCCATTCTGAGCTTAATTTGGGATCACAACTTTAAAATGCGTTTTCTGGCCTTTAGAAGCGTTTTTCAGCGATTCTGAGCTTAATTTGGGATCACAACTTTAAAATGCGTTTTCTGACCTTTAGAAGCGTTTTTCGTCCATTCTGAGCTTAATTTGGGATCACAACTTTAAAATGCGTTTTCTGGCCTTTAGAAGCGTTTTCCGGCCATTCTGAGCTTAATTTGGGATCACAACTTTAAAATGCGTTTTCTGGCCTTTAGAAGCGTTTTTCAGCGATTCTGAGCTTAATTTGGGATCACAACTTTAAAATGCGTTTTCTGGCCTTTAGAAGCGTTTTTCGGCCATTCTGAGCTTAATTTGGGATCACAACTTTAAAATGCGTTTTCTGGCCTTTAGAAGCGTTTTTCAGCTATTCTGAGCTTAATTTGGGATCACAACTTTAAAATGCGTTTTCTGGCCTTTAGAAGCGTTTTCCGGCCATTCTGAGCTTAATTTGGGATCACAACTTTAAAATGCGTTTTCTGGCCTTTAGAAGCGTTTTTCAGCGATTCTGAGCTTAATTTGGGATCACAACTTTAAAATGCGTTTTCTGGACGTTAGAAGCGTTTTTCATCCATTCTGAGCTTAATTTGGGATCACAACTTTAAAATGCGTTTTCTGGCCTTTAGAAGCGTTTTTCAGTGATTCTGAGCTTAATTTGGGATCACAACTTTAAAATGCGTTTTCTGGCCGTTAGAAGCGTTTTTCAGTGATTCTGAGCTTAATTTGGGATCACAACTTTAAAATGCGTTTTCTGGCCTTTAGAAGCGTTTTTGGGCGATTCTGAGCTTAATTTGGGATCACAACTTTAAAATGCGTTTTCTGGCCTTTAGAAGCGTTTTTCGGCCATTCTGAGCTTAATTTGGGATCACAACTTCAAAATGCGTTTTCTGGCCTTTAGAAGCGTTTTTCAGCGATTCTGAGCTTAATTTGGGATCACAACTTTAAAATGCGTTTTCTGGCCTTTAGAAGCGTTTTTGGGCGATTCTGAGCTTAATTTGGGATCACAACTTTAAAATGCGTTTTCTGGCCTTTAGAAGCGTTTTCGGCCATTCTGAGCTTAATTTGGGATCACAACTTCAAAATGCGTTTTCTGGCCTTTAGAAGCGTTTTTGGGCGATTCTGAGCTTAATTTGGGATCACAACTTTAAAATGCGTTTTCTGGCCTTTAGAAGCGTTTTTCGGCCATTCTGAGCTTAATTTGGGATCACAACTTTAAAATGCGTTTTCTGGCCTTTAGAAGCGTTTTTGGGCGGTTCTGAGCTTAATTTGGGATCACAACTTTAAAATGCGTTTTCTGGCCTTTAGAAGCGTTTTTCGGCCATTCTGAGCTTAATTTGGGATCACAACTTTAAAATGCGTTTTCTGGCCTTTAGAAGCGTTTTTCGGCCATTCTGAGCTTAATTTGGGATCACAACTTCAAAATGCGTTTTCTGGCCTTTAGAAGCGTTCTTCGGCCATTCTGAGCTTAATTTGGGATCACAACTTTAAAATGCGTTTTCTGGCCTTTAGAAGCGTTTTTCGGCCATTCTGAGCTTAATTTGGGATCACAACTTTAAAATGCGTTTTCTGGCCTTTAGAAGCGTTTTTGGGCGATTCTGAGCTTAATTTGGGATCACAACTTCAAAATGCGTTTTCTGGCCTTTAGAAGCGTTTTTCGGCCATTCTGAGCTTAATTTGGGATCACAACTTTAAAATGCGTTTTCTGGCCTTTAGAAGCGTTTTTGGGCGATTCTGAGCTTAATTTGGGATCACAACTTTAAAATGCGTTTTCTGGCCTTTAGAAGCGTTTTTCGGCCATTCTGAGCTTAATTTGGGATCACAACTTTAAAATGCGTTTTCTGGCCTTTAGAAGCGTTTTTGGGCGATTCTGAGCTTAATTTGGGATCACAACTTTAAAATGCGTTTTCTGGCCTTTAGAAGCGTTTTTCGGCCATTCTGAGCTTAATTTGGGATCACAACTTTAAAATGCGTTTTCTGGCCTTTAGAAGCGTTTTTCGGCCATTCTGAGCTTAATTTGGGATCACAACTTCAAAATGCGTTTTCTGGCCTTTAGAAGCGTTCTTCGGCCATTCTGAGCTTAATTTGGGATCACAACTTTAAAATGCGTTTTCTGGCCTTTAGAAGCGTTTTTCGGCCATTCTGAGCTTAATTTGGGATCACAACTTTAAAATGCGTTTTCTGGCCTTTAGAAGCGTTTTTGGGCGATTCTGAGCTTAATTTGGGATCACAACTTCAAAATGCGTTTTCTGGCCTTTAGAAGCGTTTTTGGGCGATTCTGAGCTTAATTTGGGATCACAACTTTAAAATGCGTTTTCTGGCCTTTAGAAGCGTTTTTGGGCGATTCTGAGCTTAATTTGGGATCACAACTTTAAAATGCGTTTTCTGGCCTTTAGAAGCGTTTTTCGGCCATTCTGAGCTTAATTTGGGATCACAACTTTAAAATGCGTTTTCTGGCCTTTAGAAGCGTTTTTGGGCGATTCTGAGCTTAATTTGGGATCACAACTTTAAAATGCGTTTTCTGGCCTTTAGAAGCGTTTTTCGGCCATTCTGAGCTTAATTTGGGATCACAACTTTAAAATGCGTTTTCTGGCCTTTAGAAGCGTTTTTCGGCCATTCTGAGCTTAATTTGGGATCACAACTTCAAAATGCGTTTTCTGGCCTTTAGAAGCGTTCTTCGGCCATTCTGAGCTTAATTTGGGATCACAACTTTAAAATGCGTTTTCTGGCCTTTAGAAGCGTTTTTCGGCCATTCTGAGCTTAATTTGGGATCACAACTTTAAAATGCGTTTTCTGGCCTTTAGAAGCGTTTTTGGGCGATTCTGAGCTTAATTTGGGATCACAACTTCAAAATGCGTTTTCTGGCCTTTAGAAGCGTTTTTGGGCGATTCTGAGCTTAATTTGGGATCACAACTTTAAAATGCGTTTTCTGGCCTTTAGAAGCGTTTTTGGGCGATTCTGAGCTTAATTTGGGATCACAACTTTAAAATGCGTTTTCTGGCCTTTAGAAGCGTTTTTCGGCCATTCTGAGCTTAATTTGGGATCACAACTTTAAAATGCGTTTTCTGGCCTTTAGAAGCGTTTTTGGGCGATTCTGAGCTTAATTTGGGATCACAACTTTAAAATGCGTTTTCTGGCCTTTAGAAGCGTTTTTCGGCCATTCTGAGCTTAATTTGGGATCACAACATTAAAATGCGTTTTCTGGCCTTTAGAAGCGTTTTTCGGCCATTCTGAGCTTAATTTGGGATCACAACTTTAAAATGCGTTTTCTGGCCTTTAGAAGCGTTTTTCAGCGATTCTGAGCTTAATTTGGGATCACAACTTTAAAATGCGTTTTCTGGCCTTTAGAAGCGTTTTTCATCCATTCTGAGCTTAATTTGGGATCACAACTTTAAAATGCGTTTTCTGGCCTTTAGAAGCGTTTTTCAGTGATTCTGAGCTTAATTTGGGATCACAACTTTAAAATGCGTTTCTGGCCTTTAGAAGCTTTTTTCGGCCATTCTGAGCTAAATATGGGATCACAACTTTAAAATGCGTTTTCTGACCTTTAGAAGCGTTTTTCGTCCATTCTGAGCTTAATTTGGGATCACAACTTTAAAATGCGTTTTCTGGCCTTTAGAAGCGTTTTCCGGCCATTCTGAGCTTAATTTGGGATCACAACTTTAAAATGCGTTTTCTGGCCTTTAGAAGCGTTTTTGGGCGATTCTGAGCTTAATTTGGGATCACAACTTTAAAATGCGTTTTCTGGCCTTTAGAAGCGTTTTTCGGCCATTCTGAGCTTAATTTGGGATCACAACTTTAAAATGCGTTTTCTGGCCTTTAGAAGCGTTTTTGGGCGATTCTGAGCTTAATTTGGGATCACAACTTTAAAATGCGTTTTCTGGCCTTTAGAAGCGTTTTTCGGCCATTCTGAGCTTAATTTGGGATCACAACTTTAAAATGCGTTTTCTGGCCTTTAGAAGCGTTTTTCGGCCATTCTGAGCTTAATTTGGGATCACAACTTCAAAATGCGTTTTCTGGCCTTTAGAAGCGTTTTTGGGCGATTCTGAGCTTAATTTGGGATCACAACTTTAAAATGCGTTTTCTGGCCTTTAGAAGCGTTTTTCGGCCATTCTGAGCTTAATTTGGGATCACAACTTTAAAATGCGTTTTCTGGCCTTTAGAAGCGTTTTTGGGCGATTCTGAGCTTAATTTGGGATCACAACTTTAAAATGCGTTTTCTGGCCTTTAGAAGCGTTTTTCGGCCATTCTGAGCTTAATTTGGGATCACAACTTTAAAATGCGTTTTCTGGCCTTTAGAAGCGTTTTTCGGCCATTCTGAGCTTAATTTGGGATCACAACTTCAAAATGCGTTTTCTGGCCTTTAGAAGCGTTCTTCGGCCATTCTGAGCTTAATTTGGGATCACAACTTTAAAATGCGTTTTCTGGCCTTTAGAAGCGTTTTTCGGCCATTCTGAGCTTAATTTGGGATCACAACTTTAAAATGCGTTTTCTGGCCTTTAGAAGCGTTTTTGGGCGATTCTGAGCTTAATTTGGGATCACAACTTCAAAATGCGTTTTCTGGCCTTTAGAAGCGTTTTTGGGCGATTCTGAGCTTAATTTGGGATCACAACTTTAAAATGCGTTTTCTGGCCTTTAGAAGCGTTTTTGGGCGATTCTGAGCTTAATTTGGGATCACAACTTTAAAATGCGTTTTCTGGCCTTTAGAAGCGTTTTTCGGCCATTCTGAGCTTAATTTGGGATCACAACTTCAAAATGCGTTTTCTGGCCTTTAGAAGCGTTTTTCAGCGATTCTGAGCTTAATTTGGGATCACAACTTTAAAATGCGTTTTCTGGCCTTTAGAAGCGTTTTTGGGCGATTCTGAGCTTAATTTGGGATCACAACTTTAAAATGCGTTTTCTGGCCTTTAGAAGCGTTTTTCGGCCATTCTGAGCTTAATTTGGGATCACAACTTCAAAATGCGTTTTCTGGCCTTTAGAAGCGTTTTTGGGCGATTCTGAGCTTAATTTGGGATCACAACTTTAAAATGCGTTTTCTGGCCTTTAGAAGCGTTTTTCGGCCATTCTGAGCTTAATTTGGGATCACAACTTTAAAATGCGTTTTCTGGCCTTTAGAAGCGTTTTTGGGCGATTCTGAGCTTAATTTGGGATCACAACTTTAAAATGCGTTTTCTGGCCTTTAGAAGCGTTTTTCGGCCATTCTGAGCTTAATTTGGGATCACAACTTTAAAATGCGTTTTCTGGCCTTTAGAAGCGTTTTTCGGCCATTCTGAGCTTAATTTGGGATCACAACTTCAAAATGCGTTTTCTGGCCTTTAGAAGCGTTCTTCGGCCATTCTGAGCTTAATTTGGGATCACAACTTTAAAATGCGTTTTCTGGCCTTTAGAAGCGTTTTTCGGCCATTCTGAGCTTAATTTGGGATCACAACTTTAAAATGCGTTTTCTGGCCTTTAGAAGCGTTTTTGGGCGATTCTGAGCTTAATTTGGGATCACAACTTTAAAATGCGTTTTCTGGCCTTTAGAAGCGTTTTTGGGCGATTCTGAGCTTAATTTGGGATCACAACTTTAAAATGCGTTTTCTGGCCTTTAGAAGCGTTTTTCGGCCATTCTGAGCTTAATTTGGGATCACAACTTTAAAATGCGTTTTCTGGCCTTTAGAAGCGTTTTTGGGCGATTCTGAGCTTAATTTGGGATCACAACTTTAAAATGCGTTTTCTGGCCTTTAGAAGCGTTTTTCGGCCATTCTGAGCTTAATTTGGGATCACAACTTTAAAATGCGTTTTCTGGCCTTTAGAAGCGTTTTTCGGCCATTCTGAGCTTAATTTGGGATCACAACTTCAAAATGCGTTTTCTGGCCTTTAGAAGCGTTCTTCGGCCATTCTGAGCTTAATTTGGGATCACAACTTTAAAATGCGTTTTCTGGCCTTTAGAAGCGTTTTTCGGCCATTCTGAGCTTAATTTGGGATCACAACTTTAAAATGCGTTTTCTGGCCTTTAGAAGCGTTTTTGGGCGATTCTGAGCTTAATTTGGGATCACAACTTCAAAATGCGTTTTCTGGCCTTTAGAAGCGTTTTTGGGCGATTCTGAGCTTAATTTGGGATCACAACTTTAAAATGCGTTTTCTGGCCTTTAGAAGCGTTTTTGGGCGATTCTGAGCTTAATTTGGGATCACAACTTTAAAATGCGTTTTCTGGCCTTTAGAAGCGTTTTTCGGCCATTCTGAGCTTAATTTGGGATCACAACTTTAAAATGCGTTTTCTGGCCTTTAGAAGCGTTTTTGGGCGATTCTGAGCTTAATTTGGGATCACAACTTTAAAATGCGTTTTCTGGCCTTTAGAAGCGTTTTTCGGCCATTCTGAGCTTAATTTGGGATCACAACTTTAAAATGCGTTTTCTGGCCTTTAGAAGCGTTTTTCGGCCATTCTGAGCTTAATTTGGGATCACAACTTTAAAATGCGTTTTCTGGCCTTTAGAAGCGTTTTTCAGCGATTCTGAGCTTAATTTGGGATCACAACTTTAAAATGCGTTTTCTGGACGTTAGAAGCGTTTTTCATCCATTCTGAGCTTAATTTGGGATCACAACTTTAAAATGCGTTTTCTGGCCTTTAGAAGCGTTTTTGGGCGATTCTGAGCTTAATTTGGGATCACAACTTTAAAATGCGTTTTCTGGCCTTTAGAAGCGTTTTTCAGTGATTCTGAGCTTAATTTGGGATCACAACTTTAAAATGCGTTTTCTGGCCGTTAGAAGCGTTTTTCAGTGATTCTGAGCTTAATTTGGGATCACAACTTTAAAATGCGTTTTCTGGCCTTTAGAAGCGTTTTTCGGCCATTCTGAGCTTAATTTGGGATCACAACTTCAAAATGCGTTTTCTGGCCTTTAGAAGCGTTTTTCAGCGATTCTGAGCTTAATTTGGGATCACAACTTTAAAATGCGTTTTCTGGCCTTTAGAAGCGTTTTTGGGCGATTCTGAGCTTAATTTGGGATCACAACTTTAAAATGCGTTTTCTGGCCTTTAGAAGCGTTTTTCGGCCATTCTGAGCTTAATTTGGGATCACAACTTCAAAATGCGTTTTCTGGCCTTTAGAAGCGTTTTTGGGCGATTCTGAGCTTAATTTGGGATCACAACTTTAAAATGCGTTTTCTGGCCTTTAGAAGCGTTTTTCGGCCATTCTGAGCTTAATTTGGGATCACAACTTTAAAATGCGTTTTCTGGCCTTTAGAAGCGTTTTTGGGCGATTCTGAGCTTAATTTGGGATCACAACTTTAAAATGCGTTTTCTGGCCTTTAGAAGCGTTTTTCGGCCATTCTGAGCTTAATTTGGGATCACAACTTTAAAATGCGTTTTCTGGCCTTTAGAAGCGTTTTTCGGCCATTCTGAGCTTAATTTGGGATCACAACTTCAAAATGCGTTTTCTGGCCTTTAGAAGCGTTCTTCGGCCATTCTGAGCTTAATTTGGGATCACAACTTTAAAATGCGTTTTCTGGCCTTTAGAAGCGTTTTTCGGCCATTCTGAGCTTAATTTGGGATCACAACTTTAAAATGCGTTTTCTGGCCTTTAGAAGCGTTTTTGGGCGATTCTGAGCTTAATTTGGGATCACAACTTCAAAATGCGTTTTCTGGCCTTTAGAAGCGTTTTTGGGCGATTCTGAGCTTAATTTGGGATCACAACTTTAAAATGCGTTTTCTGGCCTTTAGAAGCGTTTTTGGGCGATTCTGAGCTTAATTTGGGATCACAACTTTAAAATGCGTTTTCTGGCCTTTAGAAGCGTTTTTCGGCCATTCTGAGCTTAATTTGGGATCACAACTTTAAAATGCGTTTTCTGGCCTTTAGAAGCGTTTTTGGGCGATTCTGAGCTTAATTTGGGATCACAACTTTAAAATGCGTTTTCTGGCCTTTAGAAGCGTTTTTCGGCCATTCTGAGCTTAATTTGGGATCACAACTTTAAAATGCGTTTTCTGGCCTTTAGAAGCGTTTTTCAGCGATTCTGAGCTTAATTTGGGATCACAACTTTAAAATGCGTTTTCTGGCCTTTAGAAGCGTTTTTCAGCGATTCTGAGCTTAATTTGGGATCACAACTTTAAAATGCGTTTTCTGGCCTTTAGAAGCGTTTTTCAGCGATTCTGAGCTTAATTTGGGATCACAACTTTAAAATGCGTTTTCTGGCCTTTAGAAGCGTTTTCCGGCCATTCTGAGCTTAATTTGGGATCACAACTTTAAAATGCGTTTTCTGGCCGTTAGGAGCGTTTTTCAGCGATTCTGAGCTTAATTTGGGATCACAACTTTAAAATGCGTTTCTGGCCTTTAGAAGCTTTTTTCGGCCATTCTGAGCTAAATATGGGATCACAACTTTAAAATGCGTTTTCTGACCTTTAGAAGCGTTTTTCGTCCATTCTGAGCTTAATTTGGGATCACAACTTTAAAATGCGTTTTCTGGCCTTTAGAAGCGTTTTCCGGCCATTCTGAGCTTAATTTGGGATCACAACTTTAAAATGCGTTTTCTGGCCTTTAGAAGCGTTTTTCAGCTATTCTGAGCTTAATTTGGGATCACAACTTTAAAATGCGTTTTCTGGCCTTTAGAAGCGTTTTCCGGCCATTCTGAGCTTAATTTGGGATCACAACTTTAAAATGCGTTTTCTGGCCTTTAGAAGCGTTTTTCAGCGATTCTGAGCTTAATTTGGGATCACAACTTTAAAATGCGTTTTCTGGACGTTAGAAGCGTTTTTCATCCATTCTGAGCTTAATTTGGGATCACAACTTTAAAATGCGTTTTCTGGCCTTTAGAAGCGTTTTTCAGTGATTCTGAGCTTAATTTGGGATCACAACTTTAAAATGCGTTTTCTGGCCTTTAGAAGCGTTTTTCGGCCATTCTGAGCTTAATTTGGGATCACAACTTTAAAATGCGTTTTCTGGCCTTTAGAAGCGTTTTTGGGCGATTCTGAGCTTAATTTGGGATCACAACTTCAAAATGCGTTTTCTGGCCTTTAGAAGCGTTTTTGGGCGATTCTGAGCTTAATTTGGGATCACAACTTTAAAATGCGTTTTCTGGCCTTTAGAAGCGTTTTTGGGCGATTCTGAGCTTAATTTGGGATCACAACTTTAAAATGCGTTTTCTGGCCTTTAGAAGCGTTTTTCGGCCATTCTGAGCTTAATTTGGGATCACAACTTTAAAATGCGTTTTCTGGCCTTTAGAAGCGTTTTTGGGCGATTCTGAGCTTAATTTGGGATCACAACTTTAAAATGCGTTTTCTGGCCTTTAGAAGCGTTTTTCGGCCATTCTGAGCTTAATTTGGGATCACAACTTTAAAATGCGTTTTCTGGCCTTTAGAAGCGTTTTTGGGCGATTCTGAGCTTAATTTGGGATCACAACTTTAAAATGCGTTTTCTGGCCTTTAGAAGCGTTTTTCGGCCATTCTGAGCTTAATTTGGGATCACAACTTCAAAATGCGTTTTCTGGCCTTTAGAAGCGTTTTTGGGCGATTCTGAGCTTAATTTGGGATCACAACTTTAAAATGCGTTTTCTGGCCTTTAGAAGCGTTTTTCGGCCATTCTGAGCTTAATTTGGGATCACAACTTTAAAATGCGTTTTCTGGCCTTTAGAAGCGTTTTTGGGCGATTCTGAGCTTAATTTGGGATCACAACTTTAAAATGCGTTTTCTGGCCTTTAGAAGCGTTTTTCGGCCATTCTGAGCTTAATTTGGGATCACAACTTTAAAATGCGTTTTCTGGCCTTTAGAAGCGTTTTTCGGCCATTCTGAGCTTAATTTGGGATCACAACTTCAAAATGCGTTTTCTGGCCTTTAGAAGCGTTCTTCGGCCATTCTGAGCTTAATTTGGGATCACAACTTTAAAATGCGTTTTCTGGCCTTTAGAAGCGTTTTTGGGCGATTCTGAGCTTAATTTGGGATCACAACTTCAAAATGCGTTTTCTGGCCTTTAGAAGCGTTTTTGGGCGATTCTGAGCTTAATTTGGGATCACAACTTTAAAATGCGTTTTCTGGCCTTTAGAAGCGTTTTTGGGCGATTCTGAGCTTAATTTGGGATCACAACTTCAAAATGCGTTTTCTGGCCTTTAGAAGCGTTTTTGGGCGATTCTGAGCTTAATTTGGGATCACAACTTTAAAATGCGTTTTCTGGCCTTTAGAAGCGTTTTTGGGCGATTCTGAGCTTAATTTGGGATCACAACTTTAAAATGCGTTTTCTGGCCTTTAGAAGCGTTTTTCGGCCATTCTGAGCTTAATTTGGGATCACAACTTCAAAATGCGTTTTCTGGCCTTTAGAAGCGTTTTTGGGCGATTCTGAGCTTAATTTGGGATCACAACTTTAAAATGCGTTTTCTGGCCTTTAGAAGCGTTTTTGGGCGATTCTGAGCTTAATTTGGGATCACAACTTTAAAATGCGTTTTCTGGCCTTTAGAAGCGTTTTTCGGCCATTCTGAGCTTAATTTGGGATCACAACTTCAAAATGCGTTTTCTGGCCTTTAGAAGCGTTTTTGGGCGATTCTGAGCTTAATTTGGGATCACAACTTTAAAATGCGTTTTCTGGCCTTTAGAAGCGTTTTTCGGCCATTCTGAGCTTAATTTGGGATCACAACTTTAAAATGCGTTTTCTGGCCTTTAGAAGCGTTTTTGGGCGATTCTGAGCTTAATTTGGGATCACAACTTTAAAATGCGTTTTCTGGCCTTTAGAAGCGTTTTTCGGCCATTCTGAGCTTAATTTGGGATCACAACTTTAAAATGCGTTTTCTGGCCTTTAGAAGCGTTTTTCGGCCATTCTGAGCTTAATTTGGGATCACAACTTCAAAATGCGTTTTCTGGCCTTTAGAAGCGTTCTTCGGCCATTCTGAGCTTAATTTGGGATCACAACTTTAAAATGCGTTTTCTGGCCTTTAGAAGCGTTTTTCGGCCATTCTGAGCTTAATTTGGGATCACAACTTTAAAATGCGTTTTCTGGCCTTTAGAAGCGTTTTTGGGCGATTCTGAGCTTAATTTGGGATCACAACTTCAAAATGCGTTTTCTGGCCTTTAGAAGCGTTTTTGGGCGATTCTGAGCTTAATTTGGGATCACAACTTTAAAATGCGTTTTCTGGCCTTTAGAAGCGTTTTTCGGCCATTCTGAGCTTAATTTGGGATCACAACTTTAAAATGCGTTTTCTGGCCTTTAGAAGCGTTTTTGGGCGATTCTGAGCTTAATTTGGGATCACAACTTTAAAATGCGTTTTCTGGCCTTTAGAAGCGTTTTTCGGCCATTCTGAGCTTAATTTGGGATCACAACTTTAAAATGCGTTTTCTGGCCTTTAGAAGCGTTTTTCAGTGATTCTGAGCTTAATTTGGGATCACAACTTTAAAATGCGTTTTCTGGCCGTTAGAAGCGTTTTTCAGTGATTCTGAGCTTAATTTGGGATCACAACTTTAAAATGCGTTTTCTGGCCTTTAGAAGCGTTTTTCAGTGATTCTGAGCTTAATTTGGGATCACAACTTTAAAATGCGTTTTCTGGCCTTTAGAAGCGTTTTTCGGCCATTCTGAGCTTAATTTGGGATCACAACTTTAAAATGCGTTTTCTGGCCTTTAGAAGCGTTTTTGGGCGATTCTGAGCTTAATTTGGGATCACAACTTTAAAATGCGTTTTCTGGCCTTTAGAAGCGTTTTTGGGCGATTCTGAGCTTAATTTGGGATCACAACTTTAAAATGCGTTTTCTGGCCTTTAGAAGCGTTTTTCGGCCATTCTGAGCTTAATTTGGGATCACAACTTTAAAATGCGTTTTCTGGCCTTTAGAAGCGTTTTTCGGCCATTCTGAGCTTAATTTGGGATCACAACTTTAAAATGCGTTTTCTGGCCTTTAGAAGCGTTTTTCAGCGATTCTGAGCTTAATTTGGGATCACAACTTTAAAATGCGTTTTCTGGACGTTAGAAGCGTTTTTCATCCATTCTGAGCTTAATTTGGGATCACAACTTTAAAATGCGTTTTCTGGCCTTTAGAAGCGTTTTTCAGTGATTCTGAGCTTAATTTGGGATCACAACTTTAAAATGCGTTTTCTGGCCGTTAGAAGCGTTTTTCAGTGATTCTGAGCTTAATTTGGGATCACAACTTTAAAATGCGTTTTCTGGCCTTTAGAAGCGTTTTTGGGCGATTCTGAGCTTAATTTGGGATCACAACTTTAAAATGCGTTTTCTGGCCTTTAGAAGCGTTTTTCGGCCATTCTGAGCTTAATTTGGGATCACAACTTCAAAATGCGTTTTCTGGCCTTTAGAAGCGTTTTTCAGCGATTCTGAGCTTAATTTGGGATCACAACTTTAAAATGCGTTTTCTGGCCTTTAGAAGCGTTTT
The DNA here is from genome assembly GCF_029784155.1 of Uranotaenia lowii. Taxonomy (NCBI): domain Eukaryota; kingdom Metazoa; phylum Arthropoda; class Insecta; order Diptera; family Culicidae; genus Uranotaenia; species Uranotaenia lowii. The sequence continues at coordinate 163,157,904 of NC_073692.1, read as the reverse complement.
TGGGCGATTCTGAGCTTAATTTGGGATCACAACTTTAAAATGCGTTTTCTGGCCTTTAGAAGCGTTTTTCGGCCATTCTGAGCTTAATTTGGGATCACAACTTCAAAATGCGTTTTCTGGCCTTTAGAAGCGTTTTTGGGCGATTCTGAGCTTAATTTGGGATCACAACTTTAAAATGCGTTTTCTGGCCTTTAGAAGCGTTTTTCGGCCATTCTGAGCTTAATTTGGGATCACAACTTTAAAATGCGTTTTCTGGCCTTTAGAAGCGTTTTTGGGCCATTCTGAGCTTAATTTGGGATCACAACTTTAAAATGCGTTTTCTGGCCTTTAGAAGCGTTTTCCGGCCATTCTGAGCTTAATTTGGGATCACAACTTTAAAATGCGTTTTCTGGCCTTTAGAAGCGTTTTTCAGCGATTCTGAGCTTAATTTGGGATCACAACTTTAAAATGCGTTTTCTGGCCTTTAGAAGCGTTTTTCAGCGATTCTGAGCTTAATTTGGGATCACAACTTTAAAATGCGTTTTCTGGCCTTTAGAAGCGTTTTCCGGCCATTCTGAGCTTAATTTGGGATCACAACTTTAAAATGCGTTTTCTGGCCGTTAGGAGCGTTTTTCAGCGATTCTGAGCTTAATTTGGGATCACAACTTTAAAATGCGTTTCTGGCCTTTAGAAGCTTTTTTCGGCCATTCTGAGCTAAATATGGGATCACAACTTTAAAATGCGTTTTCTGACCTTTAGAAGCGTTTTTCGGCCATTCTGAGCTTAATTTGGGATCACAACTTTAAAATGCGTTTTCTGGCCTTTAGAAGCGTTTTCCGGCCATTCTGAGCTTAATTTGGGATCACAACTTTAAAATGCGTTTTCTGGCCTTTAGAAGCGTTTTTCAGCGATTCTGAGCTTAATTTGGGATCACAACTTTAAAATGCGTTTTCTGGCCTTTAGAAGCGTTTTTCGGCCATTCTGAGCTTAATTTGGGATCACAACTTTAAAATGCGTTTTCTGGCCTTTAGAAGCGTTTTTCAGCTATTCTGAGCTTAATTTGGGATCACAACTTTAAAATGCGTTTTCTGGCCTTTAGAAGCGTTTTCCGGCCATTCTGAGCTTAATTTGGGATCACAACTTTAAAATGCGTTTTCTGGCCTTTAGAAGCGTTTTTGGGCGATTCTGAGCTTAATTTGGGATCACAACTTCAAAATGCGTTTTCTGGCCTTTAGAAGCGTTTTTGGGCGATTCTGAGCTTAATTTGGGATCACAACTTCAAAATGCGTTTTCTGGCCTTTAGAAGCGTTTTTGGGCGATTCTGAGCTTAATTTGGGATCACAACTTTAAAATGCGTTTTCTGGCCTTTAGAAGCGTTTTTGGGCGATTCTGAGCTTAATTTGGGATCACAACTTTAAAATGCGTTTTCTGGCCTTTAGAAGCGTTTTTCGGCCATTCTGAGCTTAATTTGGGATCACAACTTTAAAATGCGTTTTCTGGCCTTTAGAAGCGTTTTTGGGCGATTCTGAGCTTAATTTGGGATCACAACTTTAAAATGCGTTTTCTGGCCTTTAGAAGCGTTTTTCGGCCATTCTGAGCTTAATTTGGGATCACAACTTTAAAATGCGTTTTCTGGCCTTTAGAAGCGTTTTTCGGCCATTCTGAGCTTAATTTGGGATCACAACTTCAAAATGCGTTTTCTGGCCTTTAGAAGCGTTCTTCGGCCATTCTGAGCTTAATTTGGGATCACAACTTTAAAATGCGTTTTCTGGCCTTTAGAAGCGTTTTTCGGCCATTCTGAGCTTAATTTGGGATCACAACTTTAAAATGCGTTTTCTGGCCTTTAGAAGCGTTTTTGGGCGATTCTGAGCTTAATTTGGGATCACAACTTCAAAATGCGTTTTCTGGCCTTTAGAAGCGTTTTTGGGCGATTCTGAGCTTAATTTGGGATCACAACTTTAAAATGCGTTTTCTGGCCTTTAGAAGCGTTTTTGGGCGATTCTGAGCTTAATTTGGGATCACAACTTTAAAATGCGTTTTCTGGCCTTTAGAAGCGTTTTTCGGCCATTCTGAGCTTAATTTGGGATCACAACTTTAAAATGCGTTTTCTGGCCTTTAGAAGCGTTTTTGGGCGATTCTGAGCTTAATTTGGGATCACAACTTTAAAATGCGTTTTCTGGCCTTTAGAAGCGTTTTTCGGCCATTCTGAGCTTAATTTGGGATCACAACTTCAAAATGCGTTTTCTGGCCTTTAGAAGCGTTCTTCGGCCATTCTGAGCTTAATTTGGGATCACAACTTTAAAATGCGTTTTCTGGCCTTTAGAAGCGTTTTTCGGCCATTCTGAGCTTAATTTGGGATCACAACTTTAAAATGCGTTTTCTGGCCTTTAGAAGCGTTTTCCGGCCATTCTGAGCTTAATTTGGGATCACAACTTTAAAATGCGTTTTCTGGCCTTTAGAAGCGTTTTTCAGCGATTCTGAGCTTAATTTGGGATCACAACTTTAAAATGCGTTTTCTGGCCTTTAGAAGCGTTTTCCGGCCATTCTGAGCTTAATTTGGGATCACAACTTTAAAATGCGTTTTCTGGCCGTTAGGAGCGTTTTTCAGCGATTCTGAGCTTAATTTGGGATCACAACTTTAAAATGCGTTTCTGGCCTTTAGAAGCTTTTTTCGGCCATTCTGAGCTAAATATGGGATCACAACTTTAAAATGCGTTTTCTGACCTTTAGAAGCGTTTTTCGTCCATTCTGAGCTTAATTTGGGATCACAACTTTAAAATGCGTTTTCTGGCCTTTAGAAGCGTTTTCCGGCCATTCTGAGCTTAATTTGGGATCACAACTTTAAAATGCGTTTTCTGGCCTTTAGAAGCGTTTTTCAGCGATTCTGAGCTTAATTTGGGATCACAACTTTAAAATGCGTTTTCTGGCCTTTAGAAGCGTTTTTCGGCCATTCTGAGCTTAATTTGGGATCACAACTTTAAAATGCGTTTTCTGGCCTTTAGAAGCGTTTTTCAGCTATTCTGAGCTTAATTTGGGATCACAACTTTAAAATGCGTTTTCTGGCCTTTAGAAGCGTTTTCCGGCCATTCTGAGCTTAATTTGGGATCACAACTTTAAAATGCGTTTTCTGGCCTTTAGAAGCGTTTTTCAGCGATTCTGAGCTTAATTTGGGATCACAACTTTAAAATGCGTTTTCTGGACGTTAGAAGCGTTTTTCATCCATTCTGAGCTTAATTTGGGATCACAACTTTAAAATGCGTTTTCTGGCCTTTAGAAGCGTTTTTCAGTGATTCTGAGCTTAATTTGGGATCACAACTTTAAAATGCGTTTTCTGGCCGTTAGAAGCGTTTTTCAGTGATTCTGAGCTTAATTTGGGATCACAACTTTAAAATGCGTTTTCTGGCCTTTAGAAGCGTTTTTGGGCGATTCTGAGCTTAATTTGGGATCACAACTTTAAAATGCGTTTTCTGGCCTTTAGAAGCGTTTTTCGGCCATTCTGAGCTTAATTTGGGATCACAACTTCAAAATGCGTTTTCTGGCCTTTAGAAGCGTTTTTCAGCGATTCTGAGCTTAATTTGGGATCACAACTTTAAAATGCGTTTTCTGGCCTTTAGAAGCGTTTTTGGGCGATTCTGAGCTTAATTTGGGATCACAACTTTAAAATGCGTTTTCTGGCCTTTAGAAGCGTTTTTCGGCCATTCTGAGCTTAATTTGGGATCACAACTTTAAAATGCGTTTTCTGGCCTTTAGAAGCGTTTTTGGGCGATTCTGAGCTTAATTTGGGATCACAACTTCAAAATGCGTTTTCTGGCCTTTAGAAGCGTTTTTGGGCGATTCTGAGCTTAATTTGGGATCACAACTTTAAAATGCGTTTTCTGGCCTTTAGAAGCGTTTTTGGGCGATTCTGAGCTTAATTTGGGATCACAACTTTAAAATGCGTTTTCTGGCCTTTAGAAGCGTTTTTCGGCCATTCTGAGCTTAATTTGGGATCACAACTTTAAAATGCGTTTTCTGGCCTTTAGAAGCGTTTTTGGGCGATTCTGAGCTTAATTTGGGATCACAACTTTAAAATGCGTTTTCTGGCCTTTAGAAGCGTTTTTCGGCCATTCTGAGCTTAATTTGGGATCACAACTTTAAAATGCGTTTTCTGGCCTTTAGAAGCGTTTTTCGGCCATTCTGAGCTTAATTTGGGATCACAACTTCAAAATGCGTTTTCTGGCCTTTAGAAGCGTTCTTCGGCCATTCTGAGCTTAATTTGGGATCACAACTTTAAAATGCGTTTTCTGGCCTTTAGAAGCGTTTTTCGGCCATTCTGAGCTTAATTTGGGATCACAACTTTAAAATGCGTTTTCTGGCCTTTAGAAGCGTTTTCCGGCCATTCTGAGCTTAATTTGGGATCACAACTTTAAAATGCGTTTTCTGGCCTTTAGAAGCGTTTTTCAGCGATTCTGAGCTTAATTTGGGATCACAACTTTAAAATGCGTTTTCTGGCCTTTAGAAGCGTTTTTCAGCGATTCTGAGCTTAATTTGGGATCACAACTTTAAAATGCGTTTTCTGGGCTTTAGAAGCGTTTTCCGGCCATTCTGAGCT